>NC_064041.1:300000-416469 GCF_932526225.1 Nematostella vectensis | reverse complement strand
GTACTTGTTTCAAACACTAAACTGATTTTCAGAGACTGATTCAGCCATTTGTACGTCACTCATGAGCAAACGCGGGTTACGACACATTGATTCTCGGGTGCAAACATAATTGAAATAGGTGTAAATGAGGGAACTCGCTGAATATAACTAAGCTCCCTTCGCCACTGCCTTTTTTTAACTTTGATCGTACAGTAGACCCCGATGACTCGAACTGTTAAGCGTTTCCCTTGCGGGTTCGAATTATCGGGGTTCCACTTAACTTATTTCAATTAAATAAGCGTTTCCTCGCAGGTTCGAGTTAACGGGGTTCCACTGAACTTATTTTAATTGAACTGTTAAGCGTTTCCCTCGTGGATTCGAGTTATCGGGGTTCCACTCAATTTATTTCAATTGAACTGTTAAGCGTTTCCCTCGTGGATTCGAGTTATCGGGGTTCCACTCAATTTATTTCAATTGAACTGTTAAGCGTTTCCCTCGTGGTTCGAGTTATCGGGGTTCCACTGAACCTATTTCAATTGAACTGTTATGCGTTTCCCTCGTGGTTCGAGTTATCGGGGTTCCACTGAACCTATTTCAATTGAACTGTTATGCGTTTCCCTCGCCTGTTCGAGTTAACGCGGGTTTACTTATTTCCCTTAGTTTCTTTTCGTTCTTTCCCAGCTTGCGCAGGTACTTCTCGATCCTCTTGAGCGCCTGGGTGGTTTTCCTGGCCGCCTGGTAGTTCCTGAAGGCGGCGTCTCTCAGCTTGCTCTTCGCCTGCTGCTCATCCTGCAGCTCTACACTCGTGTCCAGGGCAAGCTCATTCTCGGTGGAGGCAAGCTCACTAATTATGCTGTCTGCGTCGTCAGCGATACTCTTTGTGACCTTTGGATAAACAATGTCCATCAGAAACGATTTTGTTCTTTATTACATTTGAAAATTCGATGGGCTTTTTTTAAAGATAATTATTCATAATCGAAGTCATTAGAGATACTTTTTTCAAACTTAGATCCTCCCTTGAAATAGCCAATGGATAACCATGAAAGCCAGCACTATCATTAGCTTTATCGCCATGATAATCAGCTTTTTAGCTTTTTATCACCATCAACTTCATCAGCTTTATCACCATCAGCTTTATCAGCTTTATCACCATCAACTTTATCTCAGCCTTATCGCCATCGCCATCAACTTTATCATCATCACCACCAATTATATCACCTTTATCATCATCAAATTCATCAGCTTTATCACCATCAACTTCATCAGCTTTATCATCACCATCAACTTCATCAGCTTTATCATCACAATCAACTTCATCAGCATTGCCATCATCACAATCAACTTCATCAGCTTTATCATCATCAACTTCATCAGCCTTATCGCCATCGCTATCAACTTTATCAGCTTTGTCATCATCACAATCAACTTCATCAGCTTTATCATCATCAACTTCATCAGCTTTATCACCATCAACTTCATCAGCTTTATCATCATCACCACCAACTTCATCAGCCTTATCGCCATCACCATCAACTTCATCAGCTTTATCATCATCTCCATCAACTTCATCAGCTTCACTTTCAGCAGCTGCATCACAATTCATCATCAATTCATTTATTATCCATTTTGTCCAGGTACATGGGCCTGCCCTCTTGCCCTTTAGCGTACATCCGATCTCCACGCCACCATCGTCATACTTATACCCTATACATTTTGTCTATTATATCACCATTATCATCATCATTATTTTTGGTCCCGTGTCAGTATCAGTAAACTTCATTAGCTTTATTTTACTATTATTTTGATCAGAAACAATCATCGATTGAGGTTTTAGTGATATTCGGATTAATAAATGTCAGAAAAGTGGATTCGGGACAGGCCGAAGGCCGAGATTCCACTTGACGAGACATTGTTGGTTATGATGATCATGTTGACGTGATCATCATCATCTTCAGAAATCTTCGGATGTTTCGGCAATGTTACATTTATCATTATCTGTTATGGTTGACCATTATGATAAATGATCATCACTATCTTCACCTCCTTATAACCACTTTACCTCTGCGCGGTTCTCATAGGTCGTGTTAGCGTCATTCAGGGCCAATATCTTGGCGCCGTCTATCTTAGTGATGATGTTATTCATGGCTAAGATCTGCTGGTATGTCCGCCTTTGTCTATCAGGCGTACTGCGTATGGCAGGGCTAGGGTTACCAGAAATGGTAAAACTGCTAGTGCGCATGGCTGGATGAGGGGAACTGCTGTCAGAAGTAGCAGAGCTACTAGTTGGGATAGTTGTGGCCATGACAGAATAGGAATTACCGCTGCCAGACCGAGGGATACTGGTACGTAGGACTCGTGCGGCTTTTCTCGTCACATCAGCACCTACATTATTCTCAATGGCATCCAGGACTTGAGCTTTTACTGCAAAAATCAAGAGAACATTGCAAGAGTGGAGAGAGACCAAGTGGACATTGTAAAAGTGAGGCAGAAGACAAAAAAAAAAGGATTGTAGAAAGTTACAGTAAAATATTTTGAGTGCTGGATGGAATCCTAACATCTCGAGCTTGAACATCCTGCTTATTATTAGAATAGAATCAAAAAGCCCAAACTGTCGCGATCTCGTACCAGAACAATGAATACAATACACCAAAAACTGGAAATCTCTGAGTCTGCCCTGAAGAAGTCTTGTTAAAGACGAAAATTTGGCAGATTCGATTTCCAGTTTTTGGTGTGCTGCTTATTATTAGAAGTACTGTTTCCTTTTAACAACTGCTAGACATATCTTCATCCCCAATATCTCGATGACTCGAACTATATCGATAATTTTTGTAAATTTGTCAGGTATAAAAACCTGACTGTATAGCTGCTTACAAAGAAAATGAGGAGACAAAACGTCACTGAAAGTGTAGATGATGATGCTGTTCTTCTTACCTTTAATTTTCTGTAATCTCTCTTTGGATTTCAGTTCGAGTTGCTTTGCCCTGTTCAGTACTCCATTCACTCGGTCTGTAATCGCATGCCCCATGCTTCCCGCAAGCGTCTTAGCCGTGTTGATATCAACATGCAAAGCATCTAGCTTTTCCGCCATCTCCTGCTCCATGGCACTGAGCTCTGAGCTGACCTTACTCTGAGCGTCGATAACACGTTTCTCAAGTTGTTGAACACGTGACAAAAATCCATCATCTATCAACATGTGACTTTCAGCCTCGAGGCCATGTTCATTTCCAGGCTCGCTCGGTTTTCGTACTTCTGGGACAAACTCTTTACCAAGATCACTTCCTTGGTTATGAATAACTTTAACCTTCTCCCCAGAGGACATCTTAGGTCTAGATGTGGAGCTTGAGGAATTGCCGTTCAGCGATATCTTTGCTAGCATGTACCCTAGGGTCAATGTCGCCTTTTTGCCCTCATTGGGCTGGCCTTGAATTCTATCACCTACGCCTACAGGCGAATCCTCACTCACTTCATGCGTACTGTTGTCAATTCCTTTTAGATTATCACTATTTGTATTACCGTGCCCTTTGATACTCTCCTCATCTTGACCATCAACAAAATCATTCCATCCTCTATTTGTATTACCGTGCCCTTTGGTACTCTCCTCATCTTGACCATCAACAAAATCATTCCATCCTCTATTTGTTCCCTCACCCTGCCCGAAATTACCTTTCTCATTTTGCGCATCTTTCAGAATATCATTATCCATTTCAGACGTTTCTTTGCTATCATCAGTAACATCATCAGCTTTACTCCACCCTCCATTCCGGTCGAGTCTTTCTTTATGATGTATCCTGCCGTCTGCTCCTTTCATATTTATTGCTTGAGGGTGAAGTGCTGGTTTTTCCCGTCCGGTTGCCATTTGTCTCCATCTTTCTAACTCAGCGATCCGTTCATGGATATGATAATCCCTTGATGACTTGTCAAGGGTATCTCCCCTCTTCAATTCCTTCTCAATTTTTCTTTCTTCTTCTTCGAGTGATTTTTTCTGGAACTCTAAGATTGCCAACTGTAACCGTGGATCTACCGGTTCTTCTTGTCGCTTTTCTTTTCCGTTTAAACTATCAGACATATCTTTATCTGAAGACTTCTCGGAGTCGGAATTTCCTGAACGTCGAAATACTCTGCCTCTTTGCTTGCCATCAAGATGAGCTGATTGTTTGCCAAAAAATATTTTCAAAGTTGCTGTTCCAGTTGTGGGTTTGTCTCTATGCGGTATGCCCGGGGTTCTATCCTTTACATTTGATGACACAGCAGGATGCACCCTTTTATTGACTTTATCAACTAAAGATGTCGGGAAGGCCTTCAAGTGTAGAAGCTGATCATGGCTTCGTGTCAGAATTCTAGTCTTCTCGTGTTTAGAGGATTTAGGAATAGTAGTCGGATCAGCTTGAGTTTTCTTGGTGTGCTCCAAGACCTCTTGAACTCCACGAAAACGTCGTGGAAACGCTGGAATACTAGGAAACTTTATTCTTTGACTATCGTAATTACTTGCGTCACCTGTTCTTATCTTCTTTAGCACATTATTATAGGTGTTCAGTACAGCGAATGACTTGTGAGTAAGGATGGTTGGAACCCTTCTGGTTGGAGCTATAGCATGCTGTGATGATTCAGTTTTTCCTCTGATTAAAAGAACCCGGTGTCCTTTTGAAATAACATTTGACGTTGAGTTCAGGGAATATGCTGCATCTAAAAATTTATGCTTTCCATTTGTATAGTTTTCTTTATTTGGAACCACCAAAAGAAAAGAAGTACCTCCAAAAGGAGGTTTAATATTTTCCTTTGTTGTTCTTTCTACCTGTAAATTAAATTTATTTTTACGAGATATGTTATTTTCTTGCGACATATGAAGGTGTTTATCTTTAGCGATATCCGCATTCCGGTGTTTCATCACACCGATTGGGACCTTTTTAAATCTCTTTATTTTTTCCATTTCTTTCGTAACTTCATTGGATCTCGTCATCGTTAACAGACTTTGACTCGTTTCTCGGTTTCTTATCTGAGTTACTTTTAATCTTCTCAAATAACCTCTCTTTCTTCCTTTGGCAAAGTGCAAACTACCATCGCCCCGTAACTTCGAGTGACGCGGTGCCTTCGACAGCAGTTTGGCCATACGCTCTCGCATTTTCCGTCTGTGCTTCTCACGCTTCGATTCACCTTTGAAAGGGTTCGCGTCTGTGAATTGACTTTCAGCCCCTGACCCGCTCTCTTCCTCGACCCAGTCCCCGCTATACTGATGAACAGAGCTGTCCTGGTCCTTACCGGCGCCATCACTCTCCTCCTCAAGGTCGTGTCTCTTTTCGCGGGCTAGCTGTGGTAGATCTCTGTCTAGTGTTAATTCTGAAAACAAAAGCAAAACAATAAGACAGTGAATTGATAGACGAGGGACGAAAAAAACAAGCATGCTACGCACGGCTCACTAATTGGCCTGTACGAGCCCACCCTCTCGCCATTGGAAAGTTCCAGGTGGTGGTTGGAGTACCGTAAATGATCTAATAAACACCCGGGGCGATTATTAAATTTCGCTGGTCCGAGTGGGGTCGTTCAATAGAAAGGAGGAGTTTTTTTATAGAGGGGCGCTCCTTACAAACTATAACAATATAACAAACCCAGGTGCAGTGGGGTTCTAGTCCCAGTCAGGATCACGTTAAATTATAGTCAGCCTAGCAAGCTGGGAGGGAGGGTAGGGGGCGTTTATTAGAGAGAGGTGTTCATTACTAAATTTTAAGATTTTTTCTTTTTTTTTTGGGGGGGGGGGGGGCATTCATTAGATAGGAGGCGTTCTTTAGATACGGGGCGTTTATGAGATCATTTACGATAGTCTGCTTCATAGCCACTGTAAGCAGATTACTGGGGAGGGTGAGGTGTCTAGCCGACCTCAGTGCGAACTTTGCTAGCATGTTCAACATGCTTCAACAAATTCGACAGCAGAGCATTGCTATGTGCTGTGATACCAATCATACTACTGGTGCCTTTCACGGGTGAGGGAAGTTCCATGTGTTGGCTTATATTTTATTTACAAGCTAAGCGGTAACGGTTCGCAGTTTCTCTACTCGCCGGTGAAAGAGATACCGGCATTTTTCAATTGAATTTGACAGAATTGCGTCCTAACTCAGCAGATACGCTATGTAGCATAGACGCAATCCTGTACTGCGTGGATTTCATCCAAGATGTAGACGCGTTAAGGTAATTTTAAGATCTTTTTCCAATAGACTGTTTTTAACATTGCAAAAAATCCGAGAGGTTTACATGGCATTATAACGGTTTAGAGAATTTGTTTCATATATGAGCAACGTTGTATGATAATTTGTTTGAGATATGTTTTGTAAAGTCGTGCAGAATTTGAAAAGACTCATGTTTCAATAATAAATGGTAGTTGCTTTTATCCAATTGTTTTGTTGTTGTTGGAAGAGGATGTTTGTAGTCAAATGTTTGCTCCAAACATAAAGTCGTGCGCTATACAGTCGAGTAAACTCGAAAAATGGATTGCAATTTATTTGTTATATATTGTTTTATTTTTAACAAAAGAAACCACTGAAAATCCAAGACACCATTTTCATTGTGAGCACTTGCTGGTGTATTTCATTTTAGTCGGATTGACAATAGCAAATTACTTAGAGTGAGTTATTATATTAAATTATACCATAAAGAGATTTTTTTATATATAACAAATTTATTTTAACATAAATTACTATATCATTACAATACAGTTACAATACAGCTTTTTTGTATATAAATAAAAAACACAACACATCTAACACTTAGCTAACAAATGTAAAACAAAAATTGCGTGGCGGCTGGCTACCATAACGGACGAGTTGGCTATACTCGTGATAAAATCGTCATTAGCGGATCCCATTTAGTGTAATGGAAATCTAGTTTGTTGTTTTCTCTCGCTAGATGAACCTCGATATCATATGTTCTTTTTAATTTCTGCAGTAAAGTGTGGGTTGAGAGGAATATATTTTTAATTTCACAGTTGTAAATAAAATATTTGCTTCTTAAAATTACGAGGTTTCGTGGAAGAGTAAGTTGAATATCTGTGAAGATTCCAAAATAGAGGACTTATACATTCAACTCAAAACTGATTCCGAAATATGTTTTTAACAATTCTTGAACTGCTCCCCAAAGTTTTGGGCAAACTAAGGAGTGTACCATAAATAGATGGTACTGTTAATAGCTCAGATTTTGTTCTCTGAACATCTTTTTTATTTTTAGATGTGATTTATAAAAACAATGACTAATTCTGTTTGTTGCAAATTCCGCTAACAGGTAAAGGTGAAGCTTATTCCCATTAATTCCTAAACAATTACATTTCATTTTTTTTGCTTTTAGCCTTGTATTCGATGATGTTGTTATACCGTAACAGTAGCTCCCATCTCTCTTGTCCAGAATTGTACACCCTGAGCTTTATTTAGCTGGGAAAAGAAAATACTGGATAGTGATAAAGAAAGTGAAATGCAGATTTTGAGTGCTGTTAATTACTTGTGTTTATGTTCTTTTTTAATCACGTCTGATATTTTCATTTAGAAGTGTTGTTTTAAATAGTTTTAAAAGTATGTAACAGTTACGTACATCATGTTTGCATTTTTGTGCTCTCTTTATAGAGTTCATCATTGGCAATAAGTTGTAGTTATCTACCGAGATCAAAATAACGTCTCTACTGCCCTCGTTTTATCCTGCCTAAATCTGTCAAAATTGGAACAATTGCAGCGATTGAAATGTTTCATATTTTAGAGCATGTAAGGATGATGTTGGTATGTTCAGGAATTCAAAGACTGCCATCACTTTTGATCCTCCACGCGTCCGTACTTGCAAGGGCAAGTTCTTTTATTGCTGATTTATCCTCTTTCTTACTTAAATCCATAGAATCCAGAAAATAACCTTGTCTCAATATATCAAAACTGCGTTTGTACATCATCCAAGAGATGTTTTTTTACAAGTAGCTTCGGATTTTTGTTGGCATCTGAAAGTACGTTTAATTGACAATACGAAGCTCAATGAACATTTTATTGAGTTATTCGTCGAAGGTAATTACTTCATAGATTATGCTCACTGAGTATCAAATTATTATCATAAAATTGGGTCATGACGGGCGGTTCAATACAAATACAACTAGATAAACTTCTAGTAGTTTCAAAAACTTTCAGACGCAATCTTAGGGAAAACCAAATACTTTACTCACCCGACGAGTGCTTCATTTGTGCGACGATAGCCAGCAACCCTAAGCCCACGATGAGCTTGTTCTTCGAGTAAAACATGAGAGGACGTCGGCAGCTTTTTAGCAATACCTTAGACCGAAGCCTAGTTCTTGCAAGAAAATTTTTCTAAGAGAATTAGATGTTCCAGGCGCAGCTATGAAATCTTGATCCACGGGCGAGTCTCGCCAACAAATGTTCACGTTTCTTGTTGTAGGGAGGTTTTTTTTTTGTTAGTAGTCTGCGAAGTTTTACACCAACCTTGTCACACTTCTCTTGAGAACGTATCGTTGATTTGTTTTTTTTTTCCTTACAGACTACTTCCTCAGTTGTTCTGCTCTTCAATTAAGGTCTTCCAGGAGGCTAAAGTCCAATGTTGCATGCAACACTTGAGACCTTCCTCACAGTAGTGGCAAATTCACACGCCCTTTGTACAGAGAGATTTTTACTCGCGATAGAGAGTTTATAAAGAGCGGTATGACTCACTAGGGTGGGGCCAAGCGACTTCGCCCAGAGATGGATAGGTCACACGCAAGGGGAGGAGACTAAAAGAGGGGTATGGAGAATCATGAACAGGGGTAAATGATACAAAAAAATAATAATACAAAAAACATCCTCCAAATGATGGCTGGATAACCACACAATCCTCCCCCTCTGGATCCTCTTCCGAAGCCACGGCTAAGTTGCTAGGACACAAATGGGACCACACATCTATCAACCGGAAGTATAACATGGACATTTTTGTAATGTTTTGCTCCAACCCAGTGAAAGAGGACGAGTCAGCTCCATTACGGTGTAACAGCTGGCCAGTGCTGCCCAAAATACCTCAAAACTCCCACTTACTCGAAGTGATTCCCCTTCCCCTAATGTACTTTGCTATATATTTTTACTCTTGATAACTCTAAATCCCGATGATCTGTTTACCTGTTTACGATTTCTCTTAAAGGCTCAATTTATCGCGAGTAAGCTACTTCCACCGAACAATTGTGCGCGCTTGGAATAAAAGTTTGAAGTCTGACAAAAAGGGGTGGGATTCCACTGTTCTTTCTACGGGTTGTAATATTAATTTTTTTTGTTTTCTTTTTGATGGTTTTTTTGTTGCGTTTTTTATTGTTTTTGTTTTAACAGTATTTTTTCAGAGCCTGCTAAATATTTTTGTATGTTTGAGTGTGATTTAATGCGTGTTCTCACCGGATCGTCGCGCTGATGTTAAAACATCACAGGTGATCATGTCAACCGCCCAGCGGGCGTCCGCGAAAACCTCGTCATCAGACCTTTTCAACAACAATAAAACTCTTGACATATCGTTACCACTCGGCAACTCCCTCGAATAAACAACTATCCCAAATAAACGCCTCGTTTGGGATATGTAAATGAGATGATTGCTGCGGGGCTTACTAAGTACTTCTTACTAAGTGTTTCTGTTGGAGGTATTCAAATTCGTTCCATGAAAGGCGGAAGAAAACAGGATTCCCTGCAGATTCCCTTTCTTAAGCCTATTAATGACAGAAACAAAACAAAAAAATGGTTAAAAGGGGAATTGAATATTACGCGATACCCGCAAGGCGATTACTGAGCGAGAGGAACCAATTATCATCAGCGGCGTAGCCAGGATTTTTAACGGGGAGGGGGGGGGGGGCAAAAGGCCCTTTCAAGGAATTTTCTCCTGTATTTTAGATAATGTCTCATACATTTACTGTATTTTTTTGGCAGATAGTAGGGGGGCCTGCCCCCCCTGGGCCACCCCTCTTGCTACGCCCCTGATTATCTCGAACTTAAAACGAACCTTGGAAAATTAATAAAAAAACGTATGAAAAATACGTTTCTTAGCGATGTCAATTCTTCAGTAGCTACTTAGTTTTTAAATGCTCCAAATAGAAGAGAAGAGAGGACACACATTATTGATGAGTTTCGGTAGTGATAGCATAAGGTGCTTCCTGGTTGGCTTAATGGATAACTGCAAAGAAAGAGTAAATCCACAGGCAACCCAAGGACTCTCTGAGTTTTTTTTATGCATACGAGAAAATTTGTGCGTTCCATTGAAAAATAAAACAACAACGTGTGACATCGTATATAAGTATTTTTTTGTTGTTTTATTTTTGTAGACAAATTGCGTAGATAACGATATTGAAAACGATTTCCCAAGTTTGATTTATTTAAAAAAAAAGAAGGGAAGATAAACAGTTGTAAAGAATTTGATAGGGGTGGTATCTTATTATTGTTGCTATTTGTACGCGATAGAGGAGATGCTTGTTGATAGGGGTGGTATCTTATTATTTATTGTTGCTATTTATACGCGATAAAGAAGATGCTTGTTGATAGGGGTGGTTATTATTGTTGCTATTGATACGCGGTAGAGGAGATGTTTATGAGACTTGGGATCATGGTCAAATAAACACCAACCTGGCTTAAAGCACTGTTCAGTATTTTTAAGTTCACACTAACAAAGTCATATTGACAAATAAACAACACCATCTGTTATTCAAAATCCTCTCATCTAGCCTGGTATCCAGTTATCATTTGAGGATATTCGCCCTGTGGAGCGCAAAGGGGCGAGTAGCCCCAGTCAACCTCGGCCATCGCGCGTTCGAAAGCAAAACCCCTCTGAATATCCCCAACTGAGAGCCTGCTAGCAGCTTTCCTTGTTCTATTGTCAAAATATGACTATTGCACATTAGATTTCTCGATGTCTTGGTGGAATTTCTCTATTCCTTCCTCGATATCTTGTAAAAATTTCCGCGCTTTGTTCATGGCCTCGCTGTTGTGTTTGATAGCCTCCTGGATCTTGTCACGTGCTTGCTTCTCGTCGTCTAGCTCTTTCTCCTCTTCTGTCTTCAACTCTTGCTCTTCCTCGTCCATATTCTTTTGTAATTCCTGCGACAATTCAAGGATATTTGAAATCATAAAAATACATGTGCCAAGACAACAGTCGATCAACCCCCTGTCCGTCATTATCAAGAACATGATAACTACCATCATCTACATCAATATCTGAATAAACATCATCGTCATCTGCAAAGTTAGCATGGACATCACATTCAGAATCATTTACTTAACAATCTTTATCATCATTTTCAAAGTGTAAATATCCCAATCAGAATCATCTACAGTCTTTACCCGTGAGTTTATGGAATCATCATCATCATCATTTTGCAACAACGACGACGTAAAAAACATCATGATTTGTATGCATCACCTTATAACTAAGCTACATAAGCGTCGTTTTCAACTGATCCAATCAGGATACGAGAATCGCAGTTTTGATAGAGACTTCGTACTCAGGAGGATTCCGTCGAGCTCTGATGAGTGAGAAAAATTTCTTTGCCTGGTGTACTAGTGAAGTTCATGTCAAGCACACTTTTCTCGACGTTTTTTTCTGAACAGCTTGATTGGGCAGACTAGAGTGCGTCGCAATTGTAAGCTTACCTTCGCGTCGTTTTCAACGACCTTTTCCCTTCTGACGGTCTCCTGTTCCGCCTGCTCGGCCTTGGACTTGGCGATAATGCGGGCGGCGTCCACTGTGGTGATCAGACCATTCTCGTCAAGAATCTCCTTCTCCTGCTGGCTCTCATGTCCCGGATGTGCTGCGATGTGCTCACGGACGCCTTTAGCTTTCTTCTCGGTGGCGCGCGCACCTACTTCGTCTTCTATGGCTCCTAATGCGCTAGAAGCCTCTGCGGGAAACGAGCATCGCAAACACCGTCAGCAAGTAATTATCAGCAGAATCCCGCTAACATCAACAGAATCCCGCTAACATGTGAAGCGCATTTGATCAGCTAGTACTAGTATATCCCTTCACTCAGTAGAATCCCGCTAACATGTGAAGCGCATTTGATCAACTAGTATATACCTTCACAGTAGAATCCCGCTAACATGTGAAGCGCATTTGATCAGCTAGTATATCCCTTCACACAGTAGAATTCCGCTAACATGTGAAGCGCATTTGATCAACTAGTATATCCCTTCACACAGTAGAATTCCGCTAACATGTGAAGCGCATTTGATTATGACCTAACGAAGTTAATTATTATTTTTTGTTTGCGCCATCTGCACATTTCCGAAGTGGCATTCGTACGCCGAAGAGTAATTTTAGCGTTTATTACTAATATAATGATGATAATAGAATAGTGCGGCCACCATGATTTCACAACCAGGTGTACTATTTATTGTTTCTATCATCACCAACAACAATATCATCTACAACATCATTCATACGATAACCAACCTTCAATGTCCTTTAATTTTTGTTCTGCTTTCTTTTTCGCATCATCGAATATTTCTTTGATTTCCTTTGTCTTCTGTTTAATCTGTTTATCTATAGCATTTATCATCTACAACAGGAAAATCCAGGATGAGAAAGAATATTTTGTCATCATTAATTTCATCTTTTTTCATCATTCTAAAAGAATAAAAACAAGCAAAGTATTGATATTAAAATAAGATAACATGCCATGGATGCGAGAAAATGATTACAATGTGTGTGGGTGTGTTTACAAAGGTTTTGGTCTATGTCTTGAATGCATGTGACACCGGCCCCTGACCGCTTTATGCAGTTGATTTTATTGGGCAGGGGAAGATGATAGATGTACCTTGGTCGCTTTTTGGAGGTTCTCGTTAAGGCTCTTTTGCTCGGCGACGAACTCATCCCGTATGCGGGTTAGGCCGGCGCCAGCTTGCACCACGGCGTCCATGCTTTTCCTCGCCGCATTCTTGATATCGCTGTTAAGCACTTTGAGGCACCGTTTGCAAGTCACTGATTTAACACAAAAGGACGTGCGTCGGGATTTTATTTTAACCACAAATACCATTTCAATATACTTGAAGTGTACATTACTGGTAGCATAGCAAACAATCTTATCATATTTAGTTATCCTGAAAGTATTTTAATATTTCAAAGTTAAGCTAAGGAAACAACGCAAGCATTGACGTATGGAAGCCAGCAATGTCGGTACTGTCTGCGTATCATGTTCGAAGGTGCCGTGAAAAGTTCTCCAACATTTTTTTAAGCGCCAAGTGAGATAAGAAGTGCCGGTAAAGCTGGTAAACGCTCGCACTACGTGTGCGAACACCTTGGCTAAGAGTCACTCTATTTTTGTGCCAGTTTTGTATTTCATGTTATTACCGAAGTAAAGTCATTTCACTTTACTCAATCGGATCCTTCTCAATCTGCATGGTCTAACAAAAAATCGTACTCGGGGATTTTATAGCGCGTAAACAGGGGGGTGCGCATGTACACAGGGGGGTGCGCTAGTACACAGGGGGGTGCGCATGTACACAGGGGGGTGCGCATGTACACAGGGGGGTGCGCATGTACACAGGGGGGTGCGCATGTATACAGGGGGGTGCACATGTACACAGGGGGGTGCACATGTACACAGGGGGGTGCACATGTACACAGGGGGGTGCACATGTACACAGGGGGGTGCGCATGTACACAGGGGGGTGCGCATGTACACAGGGGGTGCACACACATGTACACAGGGGGGTGCGCATGTACACAGGGGGGTGCGCATGTATACAGGGGGGTGCGCATGTACACAGGGGGGTGCACATGTACACAGGGAGGTGCGCATGTACACAGGGGGGTGCACATGTACACAGGGGGTTGCGCATGTACACAGGGGGTGCGCATGTACACAGGGGGGTGCACATGTACACAGGGGGGTGCGCATGTACACAGGGGGGTGCACATGTACACAGGGGGGTGCACATGTACACAGGGGGGGTGCACATGTACATAGGGGGTGCACATGTACACAGGGGGGGTGCACATGTACACAGGGGAGTGCACATGTACACAGGGGGGTGCGCATGTACACAGGGGGGTGCACATGTACACAGGGGGGTGCACATGTTCACAGGGGGTGCACATGTACACAGGGGGGTGCGCATGTACACAGGGGGGTGCGCATGTACATAGGGGGGTGCACATGTACACAGGGGGGTGCACATGTACACAGGGGGGTGCGCATGTACACAGGGGGGTGCGCATGTACACAGGGGGGTGCGCATGTACACAGGGGGGTGCGCATGTACACAGGGGGGTGCACATGTACACAGGGGGGTGCGCAGGGTGAGCGCACAACCCCCCTTGGCGGCCAAAAGTGGGTCATTTCTTATGAAAGAATCTTCAAATATTATCCTTTTTCCATATGATACCTGTGACTGCGCACCCCCACCCCCCCACCCTCAGCCAATCCTGGGTACGCGCCTGATTAACATGGCTTCTTCTCAAAGATCACACATCACACATCTTGGAATGCCAGGCTCGACACCAAGTGAATGCATGAAAACAAATTAATTTAGACGAAAAAATAAGATAAAATAAAAATTGTTCTGCGCACACCAGCAGAGCCATCAACACAACATGAACATTACACCATGCACTCAACACCACAGCTTCACGGAGATTGAATTTAAATAAAGTGTCAAAAAGTCACTTCGAGACAAATGAATTTTCCACTTGAATAACTCGCTACGAGACTCTTTCACGCATCGCCTCTCAAGTGCATAGTCTGGAGCTCACCTGTAAAAGTCTGTACTGGCAAAACGTCCCCAAGCGCCAGGATAACAACAAGCGCTAGCATTACTCTCATCCTGACGGATCTCGGCCGATAAGCCACGGAGGAGGTCATGTAATGTGTGTTTTTAGTCAGAGTCGAGAGGAGTGATTTGATTGGCTGGGCGCGCAGGTGGCGAGCTTGTTGTGTTCATCTCGCCGGTACAACAAGCAAAGTATTTATGTCGTGTGTAAGAGCCATGTAAGAGCCATCTCGCCGGTACAACAAGCAAAGTATTTATGTCGTGTGTAAGAGCCATGTAAGAGCCATCTCGCCGGTACAACAAGCAAAGTATTTATGTCGTGTGTAAGAGCCATGTAACAGATGAAAAAGCAAACATGTTTGTGCAAGTGATTGTTTTCATTTTAAAGATAAAAGCGAATAATAGGTGTGGAAACGTACAGACATAGACCTTCAGGGATGGCACGAGTACGAACATTATTATGGGTGGTAGGGGACGGGGGTTCGTGTGTGTGTAAATAGGCCTTCACAGGGCAGAAGGCACCGTGAGTAGGTGGGGTGGATCTTTTGCTTGCCTTTGTTTTGTTTACAAAAATGTCAAAAATGGCATTTTAATGCGAAACCAATGCTTTTCAATTTTCTCGCGTGTTTGACTGGTCTTACTTTTTGTTTTGCATTTGTACTTAATTTTTCGAAATGGCTGATAAAGACATTCCAGTTTACCGATGCAGTGTCATACGTCATATGTCGTGAAGTATGCAGCCATATTAGTCTTTACAGAGGAATGAATTTCCCGCCATTTTAGCGTCATGGTGTCCCATATTTAATCAACATAAGTCTGATTTAGATATCTGACACGACGAGCCCTCCTTTTTACAAATGGATTTGCTATTTTGGCGCGTGAAAAAATGATGTCTTCTTATCTTTTAGAGGAGCGCCGGTTATATCGACATGAATCACAAATTATGCTCATCTCTTATAGTTCAATTTTAGAAATAATCAAATTAAAATTGATTTTGGCAGCGTCAACCCTATCACCTTAGAAATCGTACACACTGCCACTCTTTTTCATGATTGAACGCGAGAACAGTTTGAAGCAAAGTCGCACTTCACATTAATGGCGCCGATTTGGAGTTTTTGCGCGCGTCAAAAAATATCCATTAAAAGTTTGCAACATCGAAAAATTACATTAACTGTACGGGCCTTTAAACCAATAGTTTATTTAAAGATACAAAAGTAAACAAAATCGTTGAGCGCAACTGGCTTAAGATAGATCCGAAAAAGAGAAAATCCTTCGCTCTGACGCTAACAGGTACCTGAATTGCAGTAAACAAAACAGCAAATTAGCATTCCGCTTGAGGGAAGCTGGAATATTTAATGAAATACCGGTATCTGTCGCTTGCTTGTCGCTTGTGTGCAGAATTTTTGGGAGAGCAGGCAGTTAATGAGTGCGAGGTTTTGACATAGCCATGGGGACTTCAAATCTGCTTGTGCTGTTGTTGATGATTGCACCTCATTCACAGGGTCTTTCGCTCGCATCAGGAAGTGTCATCACTAGAGGTGAGGACGCTACACAGCCACCTCGCTCAAAACTTTAGCCCAAGCATTCACATTTGCTGGTAATATAAAGCCATTGCTCGAATGCTGCTTGTGAATGCTTTTCAGGCACTCAAATATATCAATATCACTCCTAAGGCAATTTCCCAGACACTCTCGGTTTATTGGCGAGTGTACTGAAGCCCCTTTGTGTTCCATTTGAATATCATGCAGTTATAATAATTCCGAATTTTAAGGACTGTTACATAAAAATTAAGGTTTTTATTTAAGATACCCAGCTTGCTTCTTCCTGGAAGACATTCGTTTTTATGAATAATTGTTTTGGGAAAATACAACAACGAAATATAAAATATATATCAAATAAAATTCAGGCAATTTCCATTGTAAAATGTAAAGTATAGACAGAAATCAATCTTTCTACAATTTCTTTTAACTGGCACCTTACTTGAAAAAAAAGGAAAGAACAAACGTCCAGCACAGAACATACAGACCTTACCTATACAGACCGATGCTTACATGATAATAACTTGTTATTGGGCACATGAGCGAATATGTACTGTATACAGAGAGATCTCGCAAGTTTCTCTTAAAACAGGCAGCGTATGCACAAGTCATGTCTAGCTTGTTTTTTGGTGTCAGAGATTGAGAACAGGCTGTGAAATCTGCAAAGCTTTAAGCGCATTTTTCTGAATTTTCTAAGGCATAGATTTCGCGATTCTTTAATATCGAAAAGATTGCTGGCGATCCCGCCCTTCCACCACAAGTAGTAATGACTTGTGTCTCTAGAGAACTTGATGTCAGTTCGAGCAAAGCGAGCGGGGGACTCGAGTTTTCGTGGACCCGCTATACCTCACTTATACTACAAAAGCCGTTTTTTGTTTTAGTAAAAAGAGTGGCCGCGGCTAGCAACTCGTCATTCGCGACATCTAAAGAGTCCAAGAGAGTATCACCATCTCCTGGTATCGATGGCACCGGACTACGGTACCCAAGTAAGTTGTGACTGTTCTACACACACCTAACGCAGAAGCACATTAGATTCAAACAGATAGGCTATAGTAAGTAAGCCATAACTCCACAACACTAACACACAGAAACTCTACCAAGGAGAGGTTATCCTTAACACGCATATCATAGTCAAACACAACACAACACAACACCAAAACCAACACAACACTAACACCAACATAACACAACACAACACAACGCCAACCATGAAAAAGTTGTTGATTCTTTTTTTCAGTTTGCTACTACAATCTTGGGGTGAGCAACCGTCAAGTCATCAAAGATGAACAGATGACGGCTTCGTCATACTATGGCACCGATCACTTGCGCCCTTACGAGGGAAGGGTTGGCGGAAAGCATGCTTGGTGTACAGGATATAACGCGACGGGGAGACAGTTTCTCCAGATTGATTTGGGTAAGTACTCATCATCATCATCATCATCATCATCATCACCATCATCATTATCATCATCATCATCATCATCATCATCATCAACAACATCATCATCTTCATCATCATCATCATCACCACCACTATCATCATCATCATCATCATCATCATTATCATCATCAACATCATCATCATTATCGTCATCATCACCATCACCAACATCATCATCATCATCATCAATCACTGATCATCATCATCACAATCATTGTCACCACTACCATCTTGATCATCAGCACAGCCGTAGGTATCTTCCTAAAATTACCAACTCAAAATCAATAACTTGTATTCTAAATATACATTTTTCAAAATCACTCATATCTGATCTCGTTATTTCCCCAGGCTCCATCAAGCTCGTCAGTGCCCTTATCACGCAAGGCTCGAAAGATAGCGACAGTTGGGTCACGCAATACCACATACACTACAGCTTGGACAGGGTCACGTGGTACCAGTATAAGGAGAACGATGAGGTCAAGGTAAGGGAATGCGAAGGATAAAGGAGGATGAGGTCAAGGTAAGGGAATAGGGAGATGGAGGAGGATGAGGTCAAGGTAAGGGAATGGGGAGGATGGAGGAGGATGAGGTCAAGGTAAGGGAATGGGGAGGATGGAGGAGGATGAGGTCAAGGTAAGGGAATGGGGAGGATGGAGGAGGATGAGGTCAAGGTAAGGGAATGGGGAGGATGGAGGAGGATGAGGTCAAGGTAAGGGAATGGGGAGGATAGAGGAGGATGAGGTCAAGATAAGGGAATGGGGAGAATGGAGGAGGATGAGGTCAAGGTAAGGGAATGGGGAGGATGGAGGAGGATAAGGTCAAGGTAAGGGAATGGGGAGGATGGAAGAGGATGAGGTCAAGATAAGGGAATGGGGAGGATGGAGGAGGATAAGGTCAAGATAAGGGAATGGGGAGGATAGAGGAGGATGAGGTCAAGATAAGGAAATGGGGAGAATGGAGGAGGATGAGGTCAAGGTAAGGGAATGGGGAGGATGGAGGAGGATAAGGTCAAGGTAAGGGAATGGGGAGGATGGAAGAGGATGAGGTCAAGATAAGGGAATGGGGAGGATGGAGGAGGATAAGGTCAAGATAAGGGTATGGGGAGGATGGAGGAGGATAAGGTCAAGGTAAGGGAATGGGGAGGATGAAAGAGGATGAGGTCAAGGTAAGGGAATGGGGAGGATGGAGGAGGATGAGGTCAAGGTAAGGGAATAGGGGGGATGGAGGAGGATGAGGTCAAGGTAAGGGAATGGGGGGATGGAGGAGGATGAGGTCAAGGTAAGGGAATGGGGAGGATGGAGGAGGATGAGGTCAAGGTAAGGGAATGGGAAGGATGGAAAAGGATGAGGTCAAGATAAGGGAATGGGGAGGATGGAGGAGGATAAGGTCAAGGTAAGGGAATGGGGAGGATGGAGGAGGATGAGGTCAAGGTAAGGGAATGGGGAGGATGGAAGAGGATGAGGTCAAGATAAGGGAATGGGGAGGATGGAGGAGGATAAGGTCAAGATAAGGGAATGGGGAGGATGGAGGAGGATAAGGTCAAGGTAAGGGAATGGGGAGGATGGAAGAGGATGAGGTCAAGGTAAGGGAATGGGGAGGATGGAGGAGGATGAGGTCAAGGTAAGGGAATAGGGGGGATGGAGGAGGATGAGGTCAAGGTAAGGGAATGGGGGGATGGAGGATGATGAGGTCAAGGTAAGGGAATGGGGAGGATGGAGGAGGATGAGGTCAAGGTAAGGGAATGGGGGGATGGAGGAGGATGAGGTCAAGATAAGGGAATAGGGGGGATGGAGGAGGATGAGGTCAAGGTAAGGGAATGGGGAGGATGGAGGAGGATGAGGTCAACGTAAGGGAATAGGGGGGATGGAGGAGGATGAGGTCAAGGTAAGGGAATGGGGAGGATGGAGGAGGATGAAGTCAAGGTAAGGAAATGGGAAAGATGGAGGAGGATGAGGTCAAGGTAAGGGAATGGGGGGATGGAGGAGGATGAGGTCAAGGTAAGGGAATGGGGAGGATGGAGGAGGATGAGGTCAAGGTAAGGGAATGGGGGGATGGAGGAGGATGAGGTCAAGATAAGGGAATAGGGGGGATGGAGGAGGATGAGGTCAAGGCAAGGGAATGGGGAGGATGGAGGAGGATGAGGTCAACGTAAGGGAACAGGGGGGATGGAGGAGGATGAGGTCAAGGTAAGGGAATGGGGAGGATAGAGGAGGATGAGGTCAAGGTAAGGAAATGGGAAGGATGGCGGAGGATGAGGTCAAGGTAAGGGAATGGGGGGAATAGAGGAGGATGAGGTCAAGGTAAGGGAATGGGGGAATGGAGGAGGATGAGGTCAAGGTAAGGGAATGGGGAGGATGGAGGAGGATAAGGTCAAGGTAAGGGAATGGGGAGGATGGAAGAGGATGAGGTCAAGATAAGGGAATGGGGAGGATGGAGGAGGATAAGGTCAAGATAAGGGAATGGGGAGGATGGAGGAGGATAAGGTCAAGGTAAGGGAATGGGGAGGATGGAAGAGGATGAGGTCAAGGTAAGGGAATGGGGAGGATGGAGGAGGATGAGGTCAAGGTAAGGGAATAGGGGGGATGGAGGAGGATGAGGTCAAGGTAAGGGAATGGGGGGATGGAGGAGGATGAGGACAACGTAAGGGAATAGGGGGGATGGAGGAGGATGAGGTCAAGGTAAGGGAATGGGGAGGATGGAGGAGGATGAGGTCAAGGTAAGGAAATGGGAAGGATGGAGGAGGATGAGGTCAAGGTAAGGGAATAGGGGGGATAGAGGAGGATGAGGTCAAGGTAAGGGAATGGGGAGGATAGAGGAGGATGAGGTCAAGGTAAGGAAATGGGAAGGATGGCGGAGGATGAGGTCAAGGTAAGGGAATGGGGAGGATGGAGGAGGATGAGGTCAAGGTAAGGGAATGGGGGGATGGAGGAGGATGAGGTCAAGATAAGGGAATAGGGGGGATGGAGGAGGATGAGGTCAAGGTAAGGGAATGGGGAGGATGGAGGAGGATGAGGTCAACGTAAGGGAATAGGGGGGATGGAGGAGGATGAGGTCAAGGTAAGGGAATGGGGAGGATGGAGGAGGATGAGGTCAAGGTAAGGAAATGGGAAGGATGGAGGAGGATGAGGTCAAGGAAAGGGAATAGGGGGGATAGAGGAGGATGAGGTCAAGGTAAGGGAATGGGGGGGATAGAGGAGGATGAGGTCAAGGTAAGGGAATGGGGAGGATGTAGGAGGATGAGGTCAAGATAAGGGAATGGGGAGAATGGAGGAAGATGAGGTCAAGTTAAGGGAATAGGGAGGATAGAGGAGGATGAGGTCAAGGTAAGGGAATAAGGGGGATGGAGGAGGATGAGGTCAAGATAAGGGAATAGGGGGGATGGAGGAGGATGAGGTCAAGGTAAGGGAATGGGGAGGATGGAGGAGGATGAGGTCAACGTAAGGGAATAGGGGGGATGGAGGAGGATGAGGTCAAGGTAAGGGAATGGGGAGGATGGAGGAGGATGAGGTCAAGGTAAGGAAATGGGAAGGATGGAGGAGGATGAGGTCAAGGTAAGGGAATGGGGGGGATAGAGGAGGATGAGGTCAAGGTAAGGGAATGGGGGGAATGGAGGAGGATGAGGTCAAGGTAAGGGAATGGGGAGGATGGAGGAGGATGAGGTCAAGGTAAGGGAATGGGGAGGATGGAGGAGGATGAGGTCAAGGTAAGGGAATGAGGAGGATGGAGGAGGATGAGGTCAAGGTAAGGGAATAGGGGGAATGGAGGAGGATGAGGTCAAGGTAAGGGAATGGGGGGATGGAGGAGGATGAGGTCAAGGTAAGGGAATGGGGAGGATGGAGGAGGATGAGGTCAAGGTAAGGGAATGGGGGGGATGGAGGAGGATGAAGTCAAGGTAAGGGAATGGGGAGGATGGAGGAGGATGAGGTCAAGGTAAGGGAATGGGGGGGATGGAGGAGGATGAGGTCAAGGTAAGGGGAAGGGGAGGATGGAGGAGGATGAGGTCAAGGTAAGGGAATGGGGAGGATGGAGGAGGATGAGGTCAAGGTAAGGGAATGGGGAGGATGGAGGAGGATGAGGTCAAGATAAGGGAATGGGGAGAATGGAGGAAGATGAGGTCAAGTTAAGGGAATAGGGAGGATAGAGGAGGATGAGGTCAAGGTAAGGGAATAAGGGGGATGGAGGAAGATGAGGTCAAGGTAAGGGAGCGGGGAGGATAGAGGAGGATGAGGTCAAGGTAAGGGAATGGGGGGGATGGAGGAGGATGAGGTCAAGGTAAGGGAATAGGGGGAATGGAAGAGGATGAGGTCAAGGTAAGGGAATGGGGAGGATGGAGGAGGATGAGGTCAAGGTAAGGAAATAGGGGGGATGGAGGAGGATGAGGTCAAGGTAAGGGAATGGAAAGGATGGAGGAGGATGAGGTCAAGGTAAGAGAATGGGGAGGATAGAGGAGGATGAGGTCAAGGTAAGGGAATAGGGGGATAGAGGAGGATGAGGTCAAGATAAAAGAATAGGGTGGATGGAGGAGGATGAGGTCAAGATAAGGGAATGGGGAGGATGGAGGATGGAGGAGGTCAAGGTAAGGGAATAGGGGGGATGGAGGAGGAGGAGGTCAAGGTAAGGGAATGGGGGGGATGTAGGAGGATGAGGTCAAGGTAAGGGTATGGGGAGGATGGAGGAGGATGAGGTCAAGGTAAGGGAATGTGGAGGATGGAGGAGGATGAGGGCAAGGTAAGGGAATAGGGAGGATAGAGGAGGATGAGGTCAAGGTAAGGGAATGGGGAGGATGGAGGAGGATGAGGTCAAGGTAAGGGAATGGGGAGGATGGAGGAGGATTAGGTCAAGGTAAGGGAATAGGGGGATAGAGGAGGATGAGGTCAAGATAAAAGAATAGGGTGGATGGAGGAGGATGAGGTCAAGGTAAGGGAATGGGGAAGATGGAGGAGGATGAGGTCAAGTTAAGGGAATGGGGGGGATGGAGGAGGATGAGGCCAAGGTAAGGGAATAGGGGGAATGGAGGAGGATGAGGTCAAGGTAAGGGAATGGGGAGGATGGAGGAGGATGAGGTCAAGGTAAGGGAATAAGGGGGATGGAGGAGGATGAGGTCAAGGTAAGGGAATGGGAAGGATGGAGGAGGATGAGGTCAAGGTAAGGGAATGGGGGGATGGAGGAGGATGAGGTCAAGATCAGGGAATAGGGGGGATGGAGGAGGATGAGGTCAAGGTAAGGGAATGGGGAGGATGGAGGAGGATGAGGTCAAGGTAAGGGAATAGGGGGGATGGAGGAGGATGAGGTCAAGGTAAGGGAATGGGGAGGATGGAGGAGGAGGAGGTCAAGGTAAGGGAATAGGGAGGATAGAGGAGGATGAGGTCAAGGTAAGGGAATGGGGAGGATAGAGGAGGATGAGGTCAAGGTAAGGGAACGGGGAGGATGGAGGTGGGGCTAGGGGAACAGAGTCATGTGGTACCAAACCAAAACAGGGATGACGATGGGGTCTTCGTAAAAGCTGGCAGACAAGTATGCACGGAAAAAGATTGCAAGAGTGCACTACCTTGGCCACCAATATAAAGATTGCGAGAGTACAACGCGCGCTACCGTGGTCACCAATATAAAGATTGCAAGAGTACGACGCGCGCTACCGTGGCCACCAATATAAAGATTGCAAGAGTACGACGCGCGCTACCGTGGCCACCAATATAAAGATTGCAAGAGTACGACGCGCACTACTCTGGCCACCAATATAAAGATTGCAAAAGTGCGACGCGCACTACCGTGTCCACCAATATAAAGATTGCAAGAGTACGACGCGCATTACCGTCGCCACCAATATAAAGATTGCAAGAGTACGACGCGCAATACCGTGGCCACCAATATAAAGATTGCAAGAGTACGACGCGCACTACTCTGGCCACCAATATAAAGATTGCAAAAGTGCGACGCGCACTACCGTCGCCACCAATATAAAGATTGCAAGAGTGCGACGCGCACTACCGTGGCCACCAATATAAAGATTGCAAGAGTACGACGCCCAATACCGTGGCCACCAATATAAAGATTGCAAGAGTGCGACGCGCACTACCGTGGCCACCAATATAAAGACTGCAAGAGTGCGACGCGCACTACCGTGGCCACCAATATAAAGATTGTAAGAGTACGACGCGCACTACCGTGGCCACCAATATAAAGATTGCAAGAGTGTGACGCGCATACCGTGGCCACCAATAAAAAGATTGCTTTTAGAAATTTGTCCAATTATCACGTGAGGGTCACTGTTCTAATTGACACGAAACTCATAAGAACGTTTCTATCACGCTTTGAATGATTTTGTTTGTTGGCTTGTAACGTATGTCAATCAGATATTCCCCCATCCCTATTTTCTTTCTTGCTAAAACTGCGGCAACGGTATGACCCAGTGCAACTTAATATTTTAACCAAATGTGACGTTTTCATATTTCAGGTTTTCAAGGGCAATAGTGACGCTACGAGCCCTGTGATTAGATTCCTCACGCATCGACTTGTTGCACGTTACATACGGTTTCTACCACAGGCGTACCGCGCGCCAGTACCGATCCGCTGTATGCGAGTTGAACTGCAAGGATGTTCCTTCAGTGATAGTAAGGGAATACGTCATGAGTTACCATAGGTTACGTCATGAGTTACCATAGGTTACCATAGGTTACGTCATGAGTTATCATAGGTTACGTCATGAGTTACCATGTGTTACATCATGAGTTACCATAGGTTACGTCATGAGTTACCATAGTTTACGTCATGAGTTACCATAGGTTACGTCACGAGTTACCATATGTTACGTCATGAGTTACCATAGGTAACGTCATGAGTTACCATGGGTTACGCCATGCGTTACCATGGGTTACGTCATGAGTTACCATAGGTTACGTCATGAATTTCCATGGGTTACGTCTTGAGTTACAATGGGTTACGTCATGAGTTACCATGGGTTACGTCATGAGTTACCATAGTTTACGCCATGAGTTACCATAGTTTACGCCATGAGTTACCATATGTTACGCCATGAGTTACCATATGTTACGTCATGAATTACCATGGGTTACGTCTTGAGTTACAATGGGTTACGTCATGAGTTACCATGGGTAACGTCATGAGTTACCATAGTTTACGCCATGAGTTACCATAGTTTACCCAATGAGCTACCATATGTTACGCCATGAGTTACCATATGTTACGTCATGAGCTACCATAGTTTACCCCATGAGTTACCATAGGTTACGCCATAAGTTACCCTGGGCCACCGTTTTCGCAACACTCATTTGTTAGAGGAGATAAGAAAGTCTGAAGAAATCCAAAGTAAAAGAATGACAGAGTTCTAACTCTGTTCAAACATTTTGCATAACCTTCTGCAAGTACTTTCTTTCATTGAGAAAAAACTGCACCGCGTGCATGTTCTGTTTTTGCAACATTTACAATGAGCGAAAATTACGAGATTACAATGAAGAGAATGGTAGCCGAAAAACATGCTACGTATAATTGTAAGTTAAAAGACGTACAATTTAAAGCAAAACATATTTAAATGTTTAATCCCTACCAGGCCGGGTTTCACAATGAATGTTACAACGCATTTGTATTTATACTCGTGGTTCCAGTTAACTAAAAATTTGTTTATCCGCAGTTGATATCGCTGTTAATCAGACTGCGACTCAGTCCAGCACGGCCCTAGAAGCGAACGCATCTCGAGCTGTGGACGGTAAACTTGACATGGACTTCAGCGAAGGTAATACAGAAAGGAAGTTTAATAGGATTTTATTATAAACAATCCACTGATGGCCCACCCATGATGCATTGCATTCCGTCCGTGTGGGCATGCATGCTTTCTACAATCAATATACGATTCGATGAAACGGGCCTTCTTCTTTGTTATGACAAAATATTTTCTTGGGATAACTCCAGCGCCACGGATAAGGCGGAATACTTTTTGCTCCTATATACAGTACCTATTTGAGGCTGCGTCATTTCTGCGCCTTAGCAAGTAAACACGTCTTTAGATCCCTTGTTTTTAACAGATTAATTTTCTATTTCTCCTTATGCCCTTGTAGACGAGACATGTCCCTAACAGTACAGGCAAATTACGGCTGTATTATTTTTTATTGTGTCCTTCTAGACGAGACATGTTCCCTGACAGCACGGCAGGCAGATCCATGGTGGTTACTGGATCTCGGCTCTCCGACAACGATAAAAGAAATATTTATCGCAAATAGACACGACGACATCGCTGATAATCTTAAAGACTTTGAGATCAGAATCGGTAATAGTCGAGAGAATCAGGGCGCAAGTAACGCGAAATGCGGCGACAAACACACGGTGATCCCTGGAGGGTTCAAGACTATCGTTTGTAACAACACGGGAAGGTATATACATATCAGTATCCCTGGAGATGACAAGACGCTCTCCTTGTGCGAAGTGGTGCCTTACGGAATGGGTGAGTTAGTATGGGACAGCAACAACCCCTACCCCTACCCCTATTATTTTTCTCATTTCTATCCTATACCCCCTCCATCAGCCTATCCCCCACTCCCTGCCGTCCTGTTGTTTTATCCAATCACTTGGCCGTTAATAGCTTGTTAAACCGACTGGGATATTTGATAGGCGGAAGAATATGTTTCTGTTGAAGACAATGTCTAAGGTATCTTAGTCATTACAAAACGTTGGTGGACACTTTCTAAAATATTGAACATTTTATGTCTAGATCCTTCTCTAGTGGATTACAGTCCAGCCGACATTCTTTATTACGTAACACTCGTTAAACAAGCCAGGTTCCTCCGACGCATGCAGATACTTCAAGCACAACTGATGCAGTTACGACTTAACGCATATAGGGAGTACCTTCGAAATGTTACAGCCTCTAAAAACATGACTGAGTCTGGAAACAATACCAGTAGTAATAGTACTGGTGGACTTGGAATTGGATTAGGAGTAGGACAAGGAGCACTTGGTGGGCTTGCTGGAGGTGGAATTCCTGGACAAGGAGCACTTGGTGGGCTAGCTGGAGGTGGAATTCCTGGACAAGGAGCACTTGGTGGGCTTGCTGGAGGAGGAATTCCTGGACAAGGGGCACTTGGTGGGCTTGCTGGAGGTGGAATTCCTGGACAAGGAGCACTTGGTGGGCTTGCTGGAGGAGGAATTACTGGACAAGGGGCACTTGGTGGGCTTGCTGGAGGTGGAATTCCTGGACAAGGGGCACTTGGTGGGCTTGCTGGAGGTGGAATTCCTGGACAAGGGGTACTTGGTGGGCTTGCTGGAGGAGGAATTCCTGGACAAGGAGCAATTGGTGGGCTTGCTGGAGGTGGAATTCCTGGACAAGGAGCACTTGGTGGGCTTGCTGGAGGTGGAATTCCTGGACAAGGAGCACTTGGTGGGCTTGCTGGAGGAGGAATTCCTGGACAAGGGGCACTTGGTGGGCTTGCTGGAGGTAGAATTCCTGGACAAGGAGCACTTGGTGGGCTTGCTGGAGGTGGAATTCCTGGACAAGGAGCACTTGGTGGGCTTGCTGGAGGAGGAATTCCTGGACAAGGGGCACTTGGTGGGCTTGCTGGAGGTGGAATTCCTGGACAAGGAGCACTTGGTGGGCTTGCTGGAGGAGGAATTCCTGGACAAGGGGCACTTGGTGGGCTTGCTGGAGGAGGAATTCCTGGACAAGGGGCACTTGGTGGGCTTGCTGGAGGTGGAATTCCTGGACAAGGGGCACTTGGTGGGCTTGCTGGAGGTGGAATTCCTGCACAAGGGGCACTAGGTGGGCTTGCTGGAGGTGGAATTCCTGGACAAGGGGCACTTGGTGGGCTTGTTGGAGGTGGAATTCCTGGACAAGGGGCACTTAGTGGGCTTGCTGGAGGTGGAATTCCTGGACAAGGGGCACTTGGTGGGCTTGCTGGAGGTGGAATTCCTGGACAAGGGGCACTTGGTGGGCTTGCTGGAGGTGGAATTCCTGGACAAGGGGCACTTGGTGGGCTTACTGGAGGTGGAATTCCTGGACAAGGGGCACTTGGTGGGCTTGCTGGAGGTGGAATTCCTGGACAAGGGGCACTTGGAGGTTTACAGGGACAGGGTGCTGGTATGTTAGGCAAGGGTCAAGGTGTACTTGGCGGATTAAAAGGGCAAGGTCTTGGCGCTTTTGGTCAAGGCCAAGGTATGCTAGGAGGTCTGCAGGGTCAAGGTCTCGGTGCGCTTGGTCAGGGCAAGGGGATGCTAGGAGGTTTACAAGGCAAAGGACTAGGCATGATGGGTGGAGCCCAAGGTCAAGGTCAACAGCTCTTAGGTCAAGGTCAAGGGATGGTTTCCGGTCTCCAGGGTCAAGGAATGGGCGCGGTCAGTGGTCTTCAAGGGCAAGGCATGGGCATGTTCAACAACCTTCAAGGTCAAGGTGAGAACTTTTCAAGAGTAGATTTTACATTACTGATGAAATAACGATCAAACCCGCGCTTCGCTGGCCAATAACTCAACTGTTTGACCAGTTTCTCGCGGTAGGCGTTGAAGCATGACTAACCTGTTTGACCGGTTTCTATCGCTAGGCGCCGGAACAAAACCTAACTTGTTTGACAAGTTTCTCGCGCTGGGCGTGTGAACAGAAAATAACCTGTTTTACCGGTTTTTGCTTGCTAGGTATGGGCGCAGTGACTAACCTCCAAGGACAGGGCATGGACCTTGCAGGGGGGTTACAGAGCCAGGGCATGGGGATGGTGAAAGGTCTGACTGGAGACAAGGGGGGGATTACAGGACAGGCAGATGATTTGATGAAAAAGGCCCAGGATTTCTATAAAAAGGTATGGTCGCTTTTGTTTGGCCTTACATTGCTGTTGGTGGAATGTATTCCACATACGCGATAGTCACCTCCAGTTTCGCAGTATCAACTTCGTGTAGTAGCCCGTATTCATGCATCAATATTAACAAGTAAAGTCACGTGCATGTGATCATGTATCATAATGTTCATTTGTGCAGTATTTACGTTCTACACTTTTTTTCTGAAAGGCCTTACACCTGAAAACATCGCTTGCCTTTTTCAGCTCTCGCCTTACATAGATAAAGCCAAGAAATTCTACCACGAGCAGATCAAGGGAAAGTACTACAAGATGGCAATGGGTGCGTACAATTGTCTTGAAAAAATGTAGTGGTTATGTGTAGTGGTTATCATGTTGACGCTGTATGAGTCCCATGCTCCAGGATCCAGCGTACTTTGCGGGCGCTCCCTAAGGTCACTACCGCAGAAGAGCTGCTGGAAAAGTTTATAACAATTTTGAGTTTCAAAACGGTTGGAGCTCCTGTGCTGTGATTGGGCCTTTTTTTAAGGTGTGTAAAAAGGCCCAATCACAGCACAGCATGGTTTACTTGTAATTCCTAATTTTGTGTTTGTCAGCTCGCGTCGCTGACAAATGCTTTGCCTGTTTGATGGATCAAGTTACTTTGTTTTGTACGATAAGAGGAACTCTGCAGCCAGAACAATTACTTGTGATACTGTCGTGTTTAGTGGGAAAGAGCGATGTTTTTGCTCAGCTACCGACAGCCTTCGGTAAAAGCCTGGTATTTCAAATCTTGCCACTTTTTTTAAATTCAAAGAAGCGCGCAAAATTGGCGACTCGAATGTTCCCGAGAACCCTGTCGTTGTGGTCGTTTGCCCGCTGAAGTCGATCGTCCAACTGCAAGCGAAGATTATCCAAGCGCTTGGAGATCAGATCTATATTGAGACGAATTCTTTTTTGAGTTTAAGTAAACTTACGAATAAAAGTTTGCCTGCTGTCGAGCGTCGAGCTGCAGTATGAAAAAAACGTAAACAAAGGCTAAGTTTTCCACATTTTGTCTACGACAGCGTTTCTTCACAAAAAGGTCAAACTAATAAAAAATAAGACAACGATTTAGTGTGTACTGACCGAAAAGGTCCTGACGTTCCATTTCGGTATCTCGAAGAAAGAAACTGTATTTAATTCCGTCAGGAAAATTTGGATTTCATCGGCTGTTAGTAGTATCCTGCATAGAATTGTTTAACTGGCTTTCTGGGCGCGTTTTATGTGATGCAATGTCTTGGAATGTGTGACTATCATCTTGGAATGTGTAACTGTCATGTCTTGAAATGTGTAAATATCGTTTACTGGATTGTGTAACTGTGATGTCTTGGAATGTGTAACTTATATGTATTGGATTGTGTGACTGCCATGTCTTTTAATATCTTTGTTTGTGTTTTTCGAGTGTGAACATTGTGTGCCTCTCGCTTTTTAAATTTGTTGAGCTTAAGAAAATGTTTTAAAAATTTTTTGATTTCGGGATACTAATTTCTTAGATAGTCATATTTTCTCGTTGCGACTCTAAAGATTGTGTGGCTGTTATGTGTTTTTGTGCAGCTCCCGTGTCTTGGGTTTACTTACTCTCGTGTCTTCAATTGCGTCTCTCTTTGATGTCTTGATTTGTATTTGTGGGGTTACATTGCCTTACTCCATGGCTTAAATCACCTTACTCTTATTTCTTGGATTGCGTGACGTTCTTGTTTCAGCATATTTTGAGAAAGGCAAGAAGGTCGCCATGAAAGCCGTCAAAATGTTTGAGGAGACTATCCTGGCCGAGATGAAGGGGGTTATAGGTGACATTGGTGGAGAATTCGGCTCACTCACAAACTATGACACCGGCGACATACACGGGCTGTTGGACAAGGTCAACAGCACCAAGGTAATGCAGAAACAGCATCATCAGTCTTATGTTGATTGTCTACTTTTTTTGTTTACATTTGTTAATACAATGTATTTACGATACATGTATCAAATATTTCTTGCGAAGGTCTTTTTCCAAAGGTTTGCAAACGCCTCCAACACATTGCTAAACACATTGTAATAAGGAACAGGATTGCGTTTTGCTTCATACTTCTTCCAGTCTAAAATCTATTCCGGCAAGGAGTCTTTTATTTTTTAAAAAAAACAATAAATATATTTATTGAAATATTTATTGAAAATTGCTTGTTTTTTTGTTGCAATTCATTTTAGGTGGATAGCTGTAGCTCCTGCACATTTTCTTTAGAATTTCCATGGCGTGGTACAAGTCGACCAGACGAATTACCCCCAATCAAAAAACGCCATATTAGTACAATCTCTAGATTAACCGGATTATTTCGACTCTTTTCTTTCAGGTCCGCAAACTGGTTGAGAAAATGCGGCCCCTGATCGCTAAGTATATTGACCTGGCGCAGAAGACTGCGATGGACGTTTTTGAGAGAGGGAAGAAGGAGTTCAATAAAATCAAGGACCAGATTATGGAAGAGGTATCCTAACGTCACCGAGTGCGAAGTTCGTTTTTAAACCGTTTTATAAGCTCGTAAAATCAGTGCAGCAATACCCAGCTTTGTACTTTCGCAGCATTGATGTTACAGGTATTATGTGAAAACAGTCCAATAACAGAACCTCTAGCAACAAACAATACAATAGTATATTAAAAAATATGATAGCAAGAGGCGCATGCATGTAGCTACTGCAAAAATATTACATCAAATTTAGAAATGTTTTACTGCGATTTCTAGTTCGCACTACAAAAATACTTCAGAATCTTTACAAAACAGGGTGTAAACAGAACAATAGCCTAAAGCCATAAAGCATCATAAGAAATTTTGTGCAGCACAATATGGAGGAAAAGACAAAGGTTACCGCGAATGCGCAAATGATTGATTCCTTCTTCCATCTCCAGGTTGATAAAGCTAAGGACATGGGCACAGGCCTGATCGGTGAAGCCGAGTCTATGGGTAGAGGTGCTGTGAGCCAGGCAGAATCCATGGGCAGCAATTTGCAAAAGACGGGAATGGGCGCCGTCAATCAAGCGAAGGGCGCTAGCATGGGACTCGTCAACCAAGGACGAAACTCACTCAGTACGTATTTTGACTGTTGTCTACGACACTATATCTAACAATATCCTGGATTTTAAGGTGATGTCTTTTTGTCTGGCGAATTGCAATATCATGCAAAAGTAAATGGCGAGGATACTCACAAGCTGAACTGTTGTATTTTTAACAAAAAAATATTCAAATTTCAAATGGTCAAATTTACCAGATAATTTATAGACAATCCTTTTCATCGGAGGTAAAAAGATGGAGATAAATGAAGATTATTCGATTCTTATCACACACCTCAAATTATTACATGACTTTTTATAGTTATTTTGATGTTCTTGTTTTTTCTCTCTCACAGATCAGGCCCAGCAGCAAGCGATGGGCCAGTTTAACAATTTGCGCAACACTGGAATGGGAGCCATCAACAACGCCAGACAGCAGGGAATGGGGGCCGTCAACCAGCTTGGAGGGGCAGGGCAGGGGGCATTTGGCCAGGTAACAGGGGATAAATGGGGTATTTGGCAAGGTAAGAGGAAATAAATGGGGTATTTGGCCAGGTAAGAGGGGATAAATGGGGCATTTGGCCAGGTAAAAGGGGATAAATGGTGTATTTGGCCAGGTAAGCGGCGATAAATAGGGTATTTGGCAAGGTAAGACGGAATAAATGGGGTATTTGGCCAGGTAAGAGGGGATAAATGGGGTATTTGGCCATGTAAGTGGGGATAAATAGGGTATTCGGCCAGGTAAGAGGAGATAAATGGGGTATTTAGCCAGGTAAGAGGAAAAAATGAGGCATTTGACCAGGAAAGAGGGAATAAATGGGGTATTTGGCCAGTAAAGAGGGAATAAATAGGGTATTTGGCCAGGTCCAGGGGCATTTGTCAAAATAATAGTGGCCGGGTATTTAGGTATGTTAGAGGACCATTTGTTAAATGAAGGTCATTTAAGGTCATTTGTTAAAAGAATAATGTTATTGTAGAATGTCTGCGAGAAACGGGAGGCATTTTGAAGCAAAGTAAATTTTGTTAAATATATTTTTGGGTGCTGTTTGAGCCCTTTTTAGATGACGCGATATGTAAGAATGTATGTAATGATTTTACTGGTTCTACTGGTACCCCGATGATGGTCTGGCCGGTTGGCAGGATTTTTGTACATGTGATCAGGTTTGTTGTGGTCAGGCTTGCTGGGCACGTGGTCAGACATGTTGTGCACATGGTCACGCTTCTTGTGCACGTGGTCAGGCTTGTTGTTTAGATGGTCAGGGTTATTCTGCACGTGATCAGGCTTGTTGTGCACGTGGCAGGCTTTGTACTGACTTCCACCAGTCATACTACCAGTTATTCTGGTGAGAAAGGCATTACAGAGCGATGCTCCGAATCAAATGCCCCAATGTGTGTATTATTAGTAAGCCTTATCACTGAGCGTGGGCACTGCTAGAGGCCCAATTGGGTTCCAAATGTCTTTACGCGTCTTTCAGCATGTGTGTGAAGTGTAGTGCAGTTTAAAGAGACAGGACCTTCGATTTGTTGTCCTTGTTCGAGAGGGACACGGTACAAATGTCTTCAAATCACTTGTGACACAAATTCGAATCAAGACATGAACTAGGAAAAATCCCCAGGCCATATCAGTCCAGCCTGGACCACGGCGGTGAGAGGCTAAAAAGTCCTAAAATTAACCTAAAAATACACAATCAAATATATATAATCATCTTATTTCTTTTAACCATTCAGTTCCAGGGGATGGCTGGTCAAATGCAAGGCATGGGCCGTGGTGCTCTCGGCCAGGGCATGGGCGCGTTCAATCAGTTCCAAGGCATGGGCCAGGGCGCACTGAACCAAGGAATGGCGCTTGGTGGCAACTTACAGGGCATGGGTCAAGGGATGGCAGGAAACCTCCAAGGTAGCTTGATACACCATGCCATCAACAACTCGCGCACTAGCTTTTATTAGTATTGCTTGTTGTTAGAGTTCACAAAAAGACACGCCTCTAGTGCTAAATTATCAATTCTAGTGAAAGGAGGGGGCGCCAAACACATTTTATTATGCGATCGATTTTTGAACAGATCCTATTTGAAATACATAATCCAGTCCATACAATGTTAAGAATTTAGTTTTGATATTTGCCGCACTGCAATATCTGCAATCAGCGACAATTTGATGAAAATTTTAACGCCTCATATGCAGTTTCAAATGGAAATCTTAATTACGTAGCATAGTGTCTTCGATATCCTCCCCTCCCCCAAATCAATGTTGGATTCTTTTACTGACAACCCTAGACAGCAACTTTGAATGTGGGCGAGGGGGATGTGAGTAATAAAAAGCTCCCATATTGTAAATTATTTGAGTAAGACTAATTTTTAGATGTCATTTTCAACAGGTTTTGTCGCTGATTGTGGTCCAGATTAAATCAACCTTGTACTAGAACACTAGCTCACAGTTTATCATACAACCCCCCGTTACAAGCAAATATTAATTTTCTAATTCCTATATTCCCCCTGTGGCTGATAAGTATGAGCCCCCGGTTAATCAAAGTTAAAGGAACCTCTTTATTTGCTCTCATATGTGTTTCACTACATGCCGTCCTTTTCAGCCTTCATCCCCTACGCCACTGCCATGCTATACCTGTGGACTACCGTATATGAAACTAATTGGCATATCATGTGTGTAACACGTGTCAGGGTAGCCATCTTGTCTCACAACTCGAGACTCTTGTATTTTCAAGCCTTCTAGTAGCTCATGTTGAATTAAAACCGAGTTTATTGAAACTATTTTTGGTGTCAGAAGTGGGATTCAAACCTACACCTCCATTCTACCCACCACCCCCTAAATTCGTATAAAAGGTAATTAGTAAAACTGTGACTGGTAAATTCGTTTTTTCCCGCGTAGGTGCAGCTGGCGGCGCCTTCGGCCGAGCTCAAGGTCTTGCAGGGGGTCTCCAAGGGATGGGCCAAGGGGCACTCAGCCAGGGGCGTGGCATGGCTGGGGGGCTACCCGGAATGGGTGCTTTGAATCAAGGACGAGGACTGGCTGGTGGTCTACAAGGGATGGGTCGAGGAACATACGGTCAGCTTGGAGGGATAGGTGGACAGCTTGGAGGGATGGGTGGTCAATTAGGAGGAATGGGTGGTCAGTTTGGAGGAATGGGTAGTTCATATGGTGGGATGGCCGGCCAGTTCGGTGGAATGCAAGGACAAGGAATGACACAGCTTCAAGGACTTCAAAATCAAGGTAGCTATTATTAAGGCCTTTCTATAATTAAATAATTCCTCTACTGTGTTTTGACAGTAGTGCAATGCCTCATAGGTTTTGCGCAAGCCTTGTATGTTTAGTGCAATGCCTTGTATGTTTGGCGCGATGCTTTGTATGTTTGGCGCGATGCCTTGTATGTTTGGCGCGATGCCTTGTATGTTTGGCGCGATGCCTTGTATGTTTGGCGCGATGCCTTGTATGTTTGGCGCGATGCCTTGTATGTTTAGCGCGATGGTTATGTATGGCAGAATGTCTATTTAGCATCTACTCGGGCGTCGAGCAACTCACAAAGAAACGTTACCGTAATATTTGTTACGACATTTGTGACATTTTCAGGCCAACAACAGACCGCAGGAGCAACATCCAAGCAAGGAACAGGAAAACGAAGAAAGCGTCGGCGAAGAAACACGTTCACATGGAACTGAGAGATATATACTGCATCATTAAATCACTTTAAAAGATGAACTAAGCCAAATCCATCATATCTAAGCCCTCACAAGGTCGCTGCTAGTCGTTAATTATCCTTTCCACGGCGGGTAGCCAAGGATGGGCGGAGAAATCGCGTGCACTCCCACCACGTCTGCTTTGACTCCATTAAGCAGTATTTTCATATCATGAAAATGTACTTTTTGTACAATAAATACTACCCTCTCCGCCCAAACACTCAGCAAAACCAACCATTAGTTGAAAAATTTGTAGGTAAAAATGTTATTATATGAGAAAATAAAGAAGCCGTTATCAGCGCTATTGATGGTTGATCTAAACAATGCCCAAACAGACCTATAAAGATAAAAAGACAGGATTTCTAAATATGATTTATTAGATAGATTTCATGTCGCTACTCCGATCATACAATGCATACGATTTGATTTCCACAAAAAACGACAAAACATATTTAATATGACGACATTACAATAGAACAGTCACGGGAGACGGTCAGTAGAGATGATGACGACGCTTGAACTATATGTGGACAGTAGAGTGCATCTGGAATAAAGTCATAAAATATTTATGATGGAACTATGATAGATTGAAATGATGATGTTTGATGATCCTGCTGACGGGGATGACATTGAAGACAACAAAGATGATGATGATGATGAAAATCAATACGATGAAGACATTGATCGTGATGATGATGATGATGATAATAATTAGAACCAATACGACGACAAGGACACCGTATAATAATGATGACGGCAATGGTGATAATGATAAAGATGACGATGGTAATGATGGTGGTTATGATGATAGTAATGGTGATATTGATAATGATGATGATGGTGTTGGTGATGATGATGATGATGATGATGATGGTTATGATGATAGTAATGGTGATATTGATTATGAAGATGGTGGTGGTGAAGAGGATAATGATAAAGATGGTGGTTATGATGATAGTAATGGTGATATTGACAATTATGATGATAGTGGTTATGATGATAGTAATGGTAATATTTATTATGATGATGGTGGTGGTGGTGATAATAATAAAGATGGTGGTTATGATGATAGTAATGGTGATATTGATAATGATGATGATGGTGGTGATGGTAGTAATGGTGATATTGATAATGATGATGATGGTGTTGGTGATGATGATGATGATGGTAGTGGTTATGATGATAGTAATGCTGATATTGATAATGATGATGATGATGATGGTGGTGATGATGATGATGATGATGATGGTGGTTATGATGATAGTAATGGTGATATTGATAATGATGATGATGATGATGGTGGTGATGACGATGATGATGGTGGTTATGATGATAGTAATGGTGATATTGATGATGATGGTGATGATGATGATGATGGTGGAGGTGGTGGTGGTGATATTGATGTTGATAATGACGATGGTGGTGGTGGTGATGATGATGGTGGTTATGATGATAGTAATGGTGATATTGATAATGATGATGATGGTGGTGATGATGATGATGATGGTGGTGGTGGTGGTGGTGAAGATGATAATGATAAAGATGGTGGTTATGATGATAGTAATGGTGATATTGATAATGATGATGATAGTGGTTATGATGATAGTAATGGTAATATTAATTATAATGATGGTGTTGGTGATGATGATGATGATGATGATGGTAGTGGTTACGATGATAGTAATGGTGATATTGATAATGATGATGATGGTGATGATGATGATGATGATGATGATGGTGGTAATGATGATGATTGTGGTGGTGGTGGTGATGATGACGATGATGATTATGATGGAATGTTATTATCTATGATGTCTGTGCCTTTGTTAATGATTATTTTACTTTAGTTTAGTTTAGTGCTTTTTCAAGTTAGATATAAAAGGTGATATGGAGGTATGTGATATGGAGACATCTCAAGGACGATGGTTATGAGAATGATATTTGTGATGATAAAAATAATAATAAGGATGATAAAGACCATGATGACAGCACCGATTCAATAAACATACTGATATCTACAAATACGATGACAGTTAAACAAAACGCAGGAAGAATGTCGACACGATGCAGAATGATGACTTACGCTAACTACATCACAAAAACGTGACTTACCAAATGCACACTCCCCATCGTTTGTCCACGTCGTATAAGGGCGTGACCGCGCACCATTTGTCCAGCGAGTCCCGAGAAGTGCACTTGTTATACACTTTGCCTTTGTAAATAAATGGAAATGCACAACACTGGCCTCCGGCATTTCCTCCAAGCGTTGGCACTCCTCCGTTACAATCTGATTTACAGAAGATATAAAAAGCTTTGAGTCTTGCAATCTTGCACTAGTATGTGTGTTTCTTTTATCATTGGTTTCCGGGCCAGTCGCCCGGAGATAGTTTATTCTCGCCGTTGTCTACCTCTTATCAAAACGTATTTGCCCCCTCGAAAATCAGCATCCCAGCTACACGTAACAAACACGTATTCAATGCAAAATGAAATGTCAAATCGAAAGGTGCTTTTAGGCACTAATTGTTTGTTATAATAGATTAAATCCAGCGATGACAGGAACTTCTATAGATAACAAATGCAGATGCATACAGCAAAACATGAAACACTGGGTCGAGACATGAACTCAGAAAGACGCAAGCACCTAACCAGACCACTCGTGCTCTCTTGACACTGGGAAAAGTAAATAAACTCGTAACGTGCTGGGATTTTACTGGTCCCCCGAGAAAAAAAGGCCGCCTAGAGGTCGCGTTTATGAAGTTGCTTAGATATTTCAAGATTTGGCTCAATCAAGTGATTTATCATTAAACGCTCCTTTTAAACATTTTTCTAAGCGCTGCATTAAGAAAACATACACCGTATATGTACCTTTGATCTTCAAGTCGGTCGAGTCATGTCTACTACTGTCGAGCATGTGATTCGGTAAAGTGTTACCATTGTGACGAGTCATGCAGCAGTCACGTGAACAAGCTCGTGTACAGTGAATGCTGCACACGGCAGGGCAGGCCCTCGATCCCGGGGTCACGAGGCGCGAGATTGGAATGGGCGGGGGCTGGAGCCTGGTACTGACTCGCTTGTAAGTCCGAGACGGCTTCGCGGGGTTCGTTCGTCGTTCGAGCAGGTTTTGGGTTCGATAGCGCTTTGCCATATATTTCAGAGTCCCGGATGTGCAGCATCTCACCGGGCAGTATCCCGAGCACTTGCTGTTACATCCTTTGGGACATTGCAGGGTCTGTAGGGGGGAGGGTGGGGAGTAGTACGGAGGGGGTGGGGGTGCGGAAGGTTGGTATGAATAGTAAGCCTGTTGTTTGGTCGAGCAGCATGACACGGGACATGTGCCCATGCATATGGAGTAACAGATGAACAAGCACGGCACTCTAGTGCCGCTCACGTATCGGACAGGGTAGGGCGGAGCTGCCACAGGTGGAGGTGGGGGTCTAAGGTACATCGGGGGAGATACCATCACAGCAGGACGGGGATAGGCATTGATAGGAGGTGAGGTCCTGATTGGGTAGCTGATAGGGTAAACGGGAGGAGGAGGCGATGGAGGGGAGTACGCCTGTACTGGAGGGGGTATCACTTGAACAGGAGGGGTTTGGGGAGGAACCCAGCTAATGAGTGGAGGAGGTGGAGGTGGTAGGGGTGAGGAAGGGGTGTAGATGCAGCAGTTGCTAGGACATGAGGGCTGACAGGCCTGGAGGCAGCTGTCGGGGCATGTGGCAGGAGTGGTAGGGAGTGTAACGGTACTTGTCGGTAGCGAGCAACAGCTTGCGGGGCACGTCGTTGTACAGTCGGTCTTACATGAGACGGGACATTGCACATGTTTGTGATACTCTATGCCGCTTGTTGGCTTGTGTATGTGCTTCGAGTGCGCTACAAAGTCAATGGAAGATATTCACTCAGGCAGTCGGGTTAATACATTCCAGGACATTGCTCATATTCGTGACACTCTATTCTATCTACGGGCCTGTTAGTGGTGCTAATACGTCAAGTACTCAATTAACGGTCGATCTTCCGATTTTCTCTGTTGGTGGATCGTTTGGTATACCGTGCCCAACGGTAGCCCCTTTAATGGGGGAGCCTCACCTTTGCAATATCCCCATTTCTGATCATCATCGTAGTTGTAGGTAGTGCCACACCACGGCCTGTCCCTCTCCCCCTTGATACAGCGTTTGTAGATCATTCCTTTGTACATGAAAGGCATCTGGCAGCACGCACCGTTACTGTTACCGCCATGGGTCTGGTGACATCCTATGGACCAAAGATACTTAGATACATAGATGTTGACATATTCTCTCTCAAAGAGCACTGTGAAATCTTGCACCATTACTGCCCAATGACTACCCCCTGAAAATTGCCACACCCTTTTACCCTATGCTCCTTGCCCACCCTCAACAATCTATTGGTGAAAGGTAATGGGTGACACAAAGGCAAAGCAAGGCCGTTTGCTCAACTTCCCCATCACCACACCGCGTTACCAACTCGCCTTACCATATCACGTTATTACCTCGCCTTCCCATACCACGTTATTACCTCGCCTTCCCATACCACGTTATTACCTCGCCTTACCATACCACCTTATCACCTCGCCTTACCATACCACGTTATCACCTCGACTGACCATACCACGTTATTACCTCGCCTTATCATACCACATTATCACCTCGCCTGACCATACCACGTTATCACCTCGCCTTATCATACCACGTTATCACCTCGCCTTACCATACCACGTTATCACCTCGCCTTACCATACCACGTTATTACCTCGCCTAATTATATCACGTTATCTCCTCGCCTTACCATACCACGTTATTACCTCGCCTTATCATACCATGTTATTACCTCGCCTTACCATACAACATTATTACCTCGCCTTACCATACCACGTTATCACCTCGCCTTACCATACCACGTTATCACCTCTCCTTACCATACCACGTTATCACCTTGCCTTACCATACCACGTTATTACCTCGCCTAATTATATCACGTTATCTCCTCGCCTTACCATACCACGTTATTACCTCGCCTTACCATACCACGTTATCACCTCGACTGACCATACCACGTTTTTACCTCGCCTTACCATACCACGTTATCACCTCGCCTTACCATATCACGTTATTACCTCGCCTTACCATACCACGTTATTACCTCGCCTAATTATATCACGTTATCTCCTCGCCTTACCATACCACGTTATTACCTCGCCTTACCATACCACGTTATCACCTCGACTGACCATACCAAGTTTTTACCTCGCCTTACCATACCACGTTATCACCTCGCCTTACCATACCACGTTATCACCTCTCCTTACCATACCACGTTATCACCTTGCCTTACCATACCACGTTATTACCTCGCCTAATTATATCACGTTATCTCCTCGCCTTACCATACCACGTTATTACCTCGCCTTACCATACCACGTTATCACCTCGACTGACCATACCACGTTTTTACCTCGCCTTACCATACCACGTTATCACCTCGACTGACCATACCACGTTATTACCTCGCCTTACCATACGACGTTATCACCTCTCCTTACCATACAACGTTATCACCTTGCCTTACCATACCACGTTATTACCTCGCCTTACCATACCACATTATCACCTCGCCTTACCATACGACGTTATTACCTCGCCTTACCATACCACGTTATCACCTTGCCTTACCATACCACGTTATCACCTCGACTGACCATACCACGTTATTACCTCGCCTTACCATACCACGTTATCACCTTGCCTTACCATACCACGTTATCACCTCGCCTTACCATACGACGTTATTACCTCGCCTTACCATACCACGTTATTACCTCGCCTTACCATACCACGTTATCACCTCTCCTTACCATACCACGTTATCACCTCGCCTTACCATATCACGTTATTACCTCGCCTAATTATATCACGTTATCTCCTCGCCTTACCATACCACGTTATTACCTCGCCTTACCATACCACGTTATCACCTCGACTGACCATACCACGTTATTACCTCGCCTTACCATACCACGTTATCACCTTGCCTTACCATACCACGTTATTACCTCGCCTTACCATACCACATTATCACCTCGCCTTACCATACCACGTTATCATCTCGCCTTACCATACCACGTTATTACCTCGCCTTACCATACGACGTTATCACCTCGCCTTACCATACGACGTTATTACCTCGCCTTACCATACCACGTTATCACCTCGCCTTACCATACCACGTTATCACCTTGCCTTACCATACGACGTTATTACCTCGCCTTACCATACCACGTTATCACCTCGCCTTAACATACCACGTTATCACCTCGCCTTACCATACCACGTTATCACCTCGCCTTACCATACCACATTATTACCTCGCCTTACCATACCACGTTATCACCTCGCCTTAACATACCACGTTATCACCTCTCCTTACCATACCACGTTATCACCTTGCCTTACCATACCACGTTATTACCTCGCCTTACCATACCACTTTATTACCTCGCCTTACCATACGACGTTATCACCTCGCCTTACCATACGACGTTATTACCTCGCCTTACCATACCACGTTATCACCTCGCCTTACCATACCACGTTATCACCTCTCCTTACCATACCACGTTATCACCTTGCCTTACCATACCACGTTATTACCTCGCCTAATTATATCACGTTATCTCCTCGCCTTACCATACCACGTTATTACCTCGCCTTACCATACCACGTTATCACCTCGACTGACCATACCACGTTATTACCTCGCCTTACCATACCACGTTATCACCTCGCCTTACCATACCACGTTATCACCTCGCCTTACCATAACACGTTTTACCTTGCCTTACCATACCACTTTATTACCTCGCCTTACCATACCACGTTATTACCTCGCCTTACCATACCACGTTATCACGTCGCCTTACCATACCACGTTATTACCTCGCCTTACCATACCACGTTATCACCTCGCCTTACCATACCACGTTATCACCTCGACTGACCATACCACGATATTACCTCGCCTTATCATACCACATTATCACCTCGCCTGACCATACCACGTTATCACCTCGCCTTATCATACTACGTTATCACCTCGCCTTACCATACCACGTTATCACCTCGCCTTACCATACCACGTTATTACCTCGCCTAATTATATCACGTTATCTCCTCGCCTTACCATACCACGTTATTACCTCGCCTAATCATACCATGTTATTACCTCGCCTTACTATACCACGTTATTACCTCGCCTTACCATACCACGTTATCACCTTGCCTTACCATACCACGTTATTACCACGCCTTACCATACCACATTATTACCTCGCCTTACCATACCACGTTATCACCTCGCCTTACCATACCACGTTATCACCTCGCCTTACCATACCACGTTATCACCTTGCCTTACCATATCACGTTATCTCCTCGCCTTACCATACCACGTTATTACCTCGCCTTACCATACCACGTTATCACCTCGACTGACCATACCACGTTATTACCTCGCCTTACCATACCACGTTATCACCTCGCCTTACCATATCACGTTATTACCTCGCCTAATTATATCACGTTATCTCCTCGCCTTACCATACCACGTTATTAACTCGCCTTAACGTACCACGTTATCACCTCGACTGACCATACCACGTTATTACCTCGCCTTACCATACCACGTTATCACATCGCCTTACCATATCACGTTTTACCTTGCCTTACCATACCACTTTATTACCTCGCCTTACCATACCACGTTATTACCTCGCCTTACCATACCACGTTATTACGTCGCCTTACCATACCACGTTATTACCTCGCCTTACCATACCACGTTATCACCTCGCCTTACCATACCACGTTATCACGTCGCCTTACCATACCACTTTATTACCTCGCCTTACCATACCACGTTATTACCTCGCCTTACAATGCCACGTTATTACCTCGCCTTACCATACCACGTTATCACCTCGCCTTACCATACGAAGTTGTCACCTCGCCTTACAATACCACGTTATCACCTCGCATCACCATTTCTCGATTGAACCGTACATCTGTAGCAGTTGCCTGTACCTTGGCAGTAGCCCCACTTCTGGTCTTGTTCGTAGTTGCCGGTAGTTGCGCACCAGTGCTGCCCGTTAGAGGCATCAGTGTTGGTACAGCTGTTGTATGTGGTGTTTTGGTAGACAAAGGGAAACATGCAGCATGCGCCTTCTGAATTACCGCCATGCGTGGGCGAGCAGCCGAGCACTGCAGCGAACATGCAAGGGATACGCGTTAATGTGGGCAGAACAAAGACATAGCTAGGTAAGTACCAAAGTAGAAGAACTGAAGGAACCTGTGTATAGTGGGCATGATCATTATGAAGAACAGACGCTAACGAGGGCACAGCACATATAGAGCGAGGGAAGGGACAAAAGGACCCGTGGTTCATCGGGAACAAAAAATAATATAAATAAGTAAATACCATGAGCATGAGTAGCAATAAACTCCCGTTATCATTGGGTATAGCGAGCATGCAAACAATAAGAAGACGTCGATATGATAACCATTTTATGATATTTATATCAAGGACGAAAACTTTCTTCGAAAAAAACAACCAAACACAAACAATAGACGAACAAATCCTCACACTATTTTAATAACCAACTTATTTCCGCGCTTATTACGATCAAGCGACTCTACTTTATGAGTTATCGCTCTTAGCGCAGTCGAAACCAAAGACTGTAGACGAAGAAAGATGCTGACGGTGTAACAACAGACAGTATGAAAACCTACAAATTTGATTAAAATTGTATAGAAGTAACTCGAGCTATTTGGATTTCAATTTCAATATCCAAATCAATCAAATTTTAGGCTTAGTTGGCGGAAAGAGAACAGTGTTCTTTAGAGTTCAGAGTTAATAAAAAGAAAAAACAATTAACGTTTAGTTACCTTTCTTTTTATGCCTTTTTATGTTACGAAGAACCAATTAAGACTATTTGTCAAATAGACCTCATTTTTACTTGCGTCGGTCAACTAAAAATCCCCGGATGCGTGACGACACGGAGTCGATTTGCGTGACTGTTGTTCAAGACACACTGTGACGTAATCCGTGGAATATAAGAGGACACAAGCTTTGTTGCATAAGTAGTCTTTATCCGCAATGGCGGATACAGGAAAAAGATGCTGAACGTGACCCGAACCACGAATCATGAATACTATCACTAGATTTGATAATTAATGAGCAGAGACAGACTTTGTTTTTTTTTATATTAATTTGTTTCTTTTATTTAGCTTACGTTTCATTTGTATTTATTTTTATCTTACTTTACTATATTTTGTTCATTTCTCATTGCTATAGCAACAAGAAAAGTAAAGAAAGCCAGTCAAATAACTTTTCCAAATGAGGTAACTTTTTAATATAATGTATATGATTAAAATATTTGATTATAACTTTCGATGTCACAACAGATAGCTGGTTCACGACGGTGCTTATGACTTTGGAAAATCAGTCTGCAGGTCCGCGCATGCGCATAGAACGAACCTTGTCAATGTTTAAGCGCGAACGATGATCTAGTGATAAGTTAAGTGTTTTTGTTTCCATAACTGTTATCCACCGTCTCTTTATCTTTCGCTTGCTTGCTTGTGTTTTCAGATGGTCTTTTCAGATGGTCTTTACAGAACTAGCTAAATCTAGGAGATTGAGGTCAATTTCTATACTGAGAGCATTTCGGTCTTGAATATTAAATTATAAGGGACAGAAGTAACAATGAAAGCTAAAATGTAATCATTGTTACTGGTTTGTATAATGTTTGCGATTTCTCTTCTTCCCCGTTTTCGTCTTCTTGCTCAAATGAACATGAGATAGCTCCGTAGTGGGCTGTGTAGATTTCTTATCTAACGTAGTAGACTCATCTTTGTCCACATTCCGCCAGGAGAAAGGCGAGGAGTCTTCTCCATAACCACGACTCATTGAACTTCTGGCCGTCAAACCATCGGGACTGCCGAAGTTCGTCCGGGAATCTTCGCCAGCAGCACCTCCACCATTATACCCTGTCATCAGATCACTCGGGCTTATCACCGGGCTTTCTTCGAACAGCTGTCGGCCATCATTCGGTAGGTAATTAGCATACGATGGTATCCCGCCAAAGACTCCGTTATCAATTAAGTCTTCGTCACTTTCTCGTGGGTCTGCTAGTGAGCGAGGTGATGCACCGCTGTCGTATTGGTCAGAATTCTGATAGAATATGTTCCATAGGGATTCTGGGATCGGTCTGGCACTCATGTATTGTTGTATCTGCTGTAACTGCTCCATTGTCGCTTCTTGCTGCTCCTGTTCTTGTGGCCCGGCAGGCCTGACTCCACTCATGGCTGCCAGAGCGGCTGCTTGATTCATCTCATTAAAGTAGCCCTCGTCTTTCGTCACCTCAGATGAAATCAAGTCTTGCTGTTTCTTCAGCTTCTTCTGTCGCTTCAACAAATCCACTAGTTTCTTCTTTAAAGCCTTGACGGTGGTTTGAAGATCTTTTGAGCTCTCGTTAACCTTTGCGTGCGTTGTATTGTGCAATTCCTTTATTCCCTTACCGTGAAGCTTCGCTTTGAGCAGTTTCTGCAAATGATCGTGTTGTTTGTTTAACTGAGCGTGTTTCTTTTGCAGCTTTTCCAAATAAGACTCCCTTTTACGGTAATACTCGTAGTTCTTTAACATCTTATCGATAAACTTGAACCTCTCTCCTTCAAGACTATTGTCGTGTTTTCCCAGCCTGGTTTTCTTCCCCGCTGTTCCCATCTCTTCGGCACTTTTCATCCAGCTTGAGAACGTCTTCTCCAGCCGCTGGATCTTGCTCTCCGGCATCTCGGACAAGCCTAGCCTTAGACCGTATCCATAACTGACTTTATTGACCCTGGAATGCTGAGAGGCAGGCTCAACATCAGGCTTGCACTTGCATTTCTCGTGACAAGCCTTACTGGAGTCACCACTACAAGTCATGTCGCACGAGCAACTCTGCTTCATGTTCGATGGAATCTTTGTGCGCTTTTGTATTGCGCCTTCAGGAATTTGCGCTTTTTTGATAAGAAGCTCAATCTTCGATTTCCGGCAACAGATTTGAGGACATGCCGGAGTGCATGTCGGGACGCAAGCTGGTGATTGACATTCTTGTGCTTTTTGCTGGCAGCAGACTTGTGGACATGCCGGAGTGCATGTCGGGACGCAAGCTGGTGATTGACATTCTTGTGCTTTTTCCTGGCAGCAGACTTGTGGACATGCCGGAGTGCATGTCGGGATACATGCAGGCTGGAGGCAAATCATTGGGGGAGGGAGCACGGGTGGCGGTGGTGGAGCAGGGGGTGGTGGCGGTGGCGGAGCAGGTGGAAGTACTGGGGACGAATATAACCAAGAGCTTTAGTATCAGCGAACATTGAAGAATTCAAAACCGAAAAAAATGCCGCACAGCTCACCGAGACCATACTTAGTAGTCCCCCTTAAAAATATTTTGATGGAAAACGCTGACCATGGATCTACAGCCACATGTGAACATACATTGCAGTCCACCTTATCAAAAGTAACATTTTGCTGTAGCCCGAATGCGTTTCTTTAACTAAGATTTTGACCTGATCGATTTAATCATATCTATTCTTCCTTCTTCCGTGTATCTGGAATATCATCAGTATTATGAGCTATTCATACAATAATATATATATATATATATATCTCACCTTAAAGTGCCTTTGCTCCATGACCCAGAGGAAAGAGAAAAAAATCGCCACCTGGACATGATCAACTCGAAACTGCTAGTAGTAACAAGTTTCAGTGAAACCATTTGCTCTCTATTTGAATATTAACAACGATGTTTGTCAAAGTTCGCAATGCTGGAAATGGATTCTGGGTAATGGAGCTGGCACCAGACGTAGGAAACCCTCAGCACAATATTTTGACATCTTAACCAAACATCTGAATTCGTATTTTGATCTTTAAAGGGCACTTGCACGTTGAATATTTATTTCGGGTATTTATTATTGGATGACGATAATAACTATCCATGTTTACTAAATTACTTTTTGGCCTTTCAGATAAATATATTGTGGTTTGAACGAATCGCGTCGAGCGGATGGAAATGGATAAAATATTGTCCCGGTACAGGCTGTATGTTTAGTCAAACAAAGAAACTGAAATAGTTTACATCATCCGCACATAATCAATTTCACGGAAAAATATGTTTTTTTTTCTTTTACACATCGATAGATTTTTTGCTACGAACTGGCATATTTATTTATTTCTTAAATGAAGTGTGCAAGTCCCCCTTAAAAATGTATAAAAAACAAAAGATAAACATATCCTTTTACCCCAAGAACTATCAAGTCATGCAGAGTGAGACGTGCCAAGTGCTTCCTACGCCTTCAGGCTCAATTCCCAGACGTGTCAGCCCTGGCTGGAAATCGAGCCTTCAAGCCCATGCTATAATGTTTCTTTCTCCAAAACGTTGGGGACTCGATAGCTTCCTTATCAATCATACTATTAGAGTCTCACAAACGGTTTTCCAATTTCGCCCAAAAAATTCTACATTTTTCTTCTTAGATTTAGGGTTTTTCGAGTATCTCACGAATCAGATACTTTATTACTTAGTAGCAATTAATAAGCATTGTTCTGATGTATGTGTTAAGACATTTTATACAAGAAAGGAGAAGCGAAGGAAGATTGAAAGAAGAAGATTATAGAAAAAGGTCAAAATAACAAACAAAAATACACTCTCGCATAATAAGATAAAAGCTTTATGCTTTTATTTATAAGTTTTAAGTATATCTATGAAGTGCGAAAATAACTTAGTGTAGATAGACGGGATCAATGAATGTCACGCATGCGCAGTTATCAAAGCGCGACTCACGAATTCGAGCATGGCGGATTTCACGATAGTCGGCCGGAATTTGGCTAGTTTTATGCGGATAAACACCAAATTAAAACATAACGAACTAATATTTTCTATCAGATTTAACTAAGAAACGCCTTGGAAGTATTCAAAAGGCAGTCTGCTACCGATTCGCTGAACGTTTTCCGCATTTCCTGAATTCAATGAGAAGAATGACAGCAAGATTGGCGCGAAAACAAGCATGAAGACAGTGTTTTGTAAAGAATATCATTATGATCCGTTTAACTTTTCCTATGAGATCACGTTGAAAATATAACTTTATTACTGACTAGCTACTACGGCTATGAACTTTTTGCCTGATCTGCAGGTATCGAATTAAAGTGAACAGCGGGTGAGATTCCGGAACCAGCTGAAGTACCGTAGTAAGAAAAGTTTCTCTTTATCGTTATTATTTGATTAAAAGCTCTGACTTAATCAAATGTTATCTATGCAACTCGACGAAGGTAAAAACGATGCAAGCACGTAAAAAAGCAATTAATATAATAGGGGATTTATTCACTATGAAGACAACACAGGTACAATCGAAGCTGACCTTACGATTCGTTATCATCTATAGACTTGAGGTTTCGAAGTTGAGGGGAATCACACCATAAATAGAAGATCCCTATGGCTCATACGCCTCGGGCCGCCATTTTGTTTCTTTGCATTGAATTTCTCTCTTGTACGCATGCGTGACATTTTTGATCCTGTCGTGTAGGTATTGATTAAAAGTCTGAGGTCATCTGATAAAATGTATCACATGACTTACCACTTGGCTGAGGATGATAGTGAACATGATAATGGACTCCTGAAAATAAACAAAAACATACCAATAAACACTAATGTCAATAAACAAAACCATGTGAATAAACAACACATACCTGGCTTTGGATTTCACCTAAGTAGGCTACATAAAGGGGTTGGCAACCTTTTCATACTCGCTGGGTTTTTTTTTCGAAACAGGGAAAATCTAACCTGCCCATACACCGTAACCTGCCTAAATAAGGCAACCTATCCATATAAGGTAAGGGGTCCATATAAGGCAACAACTTCCTCCTATAAGGGAACCCGTCATACCTTGTGGCGGTGGCGTGGGCGCTGGAGCGGGTGTCGGTACAGGTGTGCACGGCGGCAGTACGCACGGTGGAGGTATGGTAACGGGAGGGGGGGCCGGAGCCGGTGGTGGTGGGGGTGGAGGTGCAGGGGGCAGCATGGGCGGGGCAGGTGGAGGGAGGGAGGGTATTGATGGCGGGGTAATCTCTGGAGGTGGAGGGGCCTGGGGAGGAGGACTTGGCTTGGGGACTGGAAACAAGAAAAATAAGATAATCAATATTTCATCTACCAATGGCTTAATTCTATTGTGAAACTTACTTTCTGCAGATGTTACCACCACGTCGATGTACTGTGAGCAGTCGAAGCGCGGCATGACAGAGATGGTCCTATCGCCATCAAGCAACATCTGCAGCTTCTTCTCTAGGTCAACAGCCTTAAAGGTGATGAAGTTGTGCAACTCAGGACGCTTAAAGGTAAAGTTCATCTTGAATTCCTGGCCATTGACAAGCCAGCCTTCAGTCTTCAAGCTAGAGATGATTTTAAAGGGAGCACCAGCCTGATTGATGAAGCGCAGTGCCACGCATTTAACTGAAATGAAAATCTGCGTCAACTGTAGGCCAAGATAGAGTTAAAGCTGGTGCTCAAACCACTCCGGCACAGAAAACACTCTAATCTACCGCACTCCAGCCCAGAAAACCATGAACCGTGAACACTCTAATCTATAACACTCCAGCACAGAGAACAATGAACCGTGAACATTCTAATCCACCACACTCCAGCACAGAGAACAATGAACACAGAGAAACAGAGCAGAAAACAACACAGAGAACAGTGAACACTCTAATCTACCACACTCCATCACAGAGAACAATGAACTTTGAACAATCTAATCTACCACACTGATCACAGAGAACAATGAAATCTTAACAATCTTATCTAGCCCCCTCCAGCACAGGGAACAATGAGTCGCGGACATTCTAATCTAGGCCACTAGAGTCAAGAAAACAATAAGTCATGGACAATCTTATCTTATTTTAACGAGTAGCGCAAAAGATTGATTGAAAAACAAAGGCAAGAATGTAAGAACCCTCCCCATTCCCTTCTTTCGAGATAACAAATTGGGACATCCAAAGGTTACCCTAACTTGCTGGCATTCAAATATTTTTGTTTGGCAAACTGTCCTTTCTCCATCTCTCCGGCCAATTCTTTATTAGGAGATCGCATAACATATTTGGGTGTTTGCTTGAGTCGGTTTTGTTCTTATCTTTCCTAAACGAGCTTGTCGAGAATTTTTACGTAACTTTGTCTCTCTTAAGTTTGGGGAGTGGCCACTAACTATCGGATTTTTACATGTTTCTCGCGCGCTCGCCACGGGCTCTTTTAGACCATTTAGAAAAATTTCAGCCATTGATTTGCTTTGCCTAATTTTGTGTTCTACTTACATTTATTTTCTGTCTCTACGATAGTGGCAGATTCTTTTGGCGCGGCAGGTTTCTCTTCTTTACAATACTGCTTAGGGTTTTCACCGGGCTGGAAAGCTTTCAATACGAATGAGGTCTTCTGCGCATACTCCGCCGTGCGTTGAACGCTGATCGCACGCACATCATAAAGCATTTCGGAAACCTGTTCACCAACCGAGAGGTAAAAGTTCTTGTGAAAGGACTCGAAAGAAAAGGTCTCTTTCAGTTCCTCGTGGCGCTTGATATACAATGTCGCCTCTTTTACTGACAAACAAAAACACATCAGAGTCTAAGGATTGATATCAAATGTTATATAATGTATCATATCATGTTGTGTGTATTTTGTTTGGAATTGAGGAAATCTATGACATATTATGATATAATTATTTTTGGCATTTTTATTTTCATGACCGAAGCCAGAAGTCGAATTAGTTGCTGTAAATATTGAAAATAGCTGTTAAATAAATTCTCGTCTTTTGCCGCCCGAGCTGGTAAGTCTGAGTAAAGTTGTTGTTTACAGCGCAACTAATAAAACCGCGAACAGCGAAGATATTTTACTGAGAATTTTCTGATTAATTACCCTAGAAACCGTCAAATAGATACAAATCCGACAATTCACTCGCGGAATATTAAAACCGTCAAAACAAATTTGGAAACAAATTTCAACAAGCTCTAGCAACTGAGTTCTTGGTTGCGATTCGCCAGAAAGCGATGTACATTATTGCATCTTAGAGAAAAAGCAAAGATGATTTATTATGTTGTCGCCTTTTCATCACTAAGTCGTCCTCGCGGCGAAACTTACCAAAAGACGTCTCCATGTCATTCTCGGACACTATATAATGATAGTCTTTCTGTACGAGGAAGTGATCAGGGAAGCAGACGGACTCGAAAGACACCGTGTCGGGGTCAAGATTCAGGCCGGGCACGTGCGCTATGAAGAACTGGCAGTGCTGGCCTAGGTAAGCGGTATTCTCATCCACGCGCATGCACACATTGTTGATAAACTGCATGCTGGGAGTATTGTATGAGTAGATCAGGTACATTGCGCCGTTCATTACTGAGGAAGTAATTAGCATGCGCGTATTAATCAGTTCCTGTAGTATTTTCTAAATGGTCTAAATGTGCCTAGGGCGAGCGCGCGGGAAACCTGTGGTAATGTAAAGCGTTAGTTCACAGACATCTGTTTTAAGATGGCGCCCAACAAAAGCGCAAGGATATCAAATTCCTGCAAAGCCACATGGATCCTAGAATAACACAGCTCCAGAAGAACAGAAATGGCTTATTAAATATTGAAGCGGACTCCCAAATATGGTATGCAAAATTCTAATTACGAACTGACAGAGCGATCTAGAAAAAAAACGGTTTCAAAACGTTAAAGGGTACGTCAATAAGGGTAAGCCATGAGAAAAAATCATACCACTCATGATTGAGTGGGAAACGCAATGAGAAATAAGAGCATCGTCATGGGGAATCGAACTGGAAAAAAAGTAGATAAAAACCGTTCACTGTAGTAATTTGCATCGGAGTATGTATGAATTCTGTGGCGTTTGTTATTGAAGTTTAATGAAGCCATTATGAAAAACAGTGCAAAAGATTTAAAAAACAAAAACAAAGAAAGGGCTTACTGAATTCTTGACTACTCCGGTTTTGATTTGCATCTATGCGCATGCGCGTACTCACTTTTCAAGGCTGCTCCGCTAGAACTTGACGCTGCTAGGGCTGCTGCAGTGGCCGCAGCAAGCGAAGAACCTCCGGCGGAAGTAGCCCCAATTCCCGCACCAGCAAACGAGCCTCCACCAGCAATACTCGTCCCAGATGAACCACTGACGCCGCCTCCACCGGAAGTCGCACCGCCTGACGAGGATCCTGACGTCGAGCCGCCGGCCTGCGCCCCGCCCTGACCTCCGCCCTCTTGACCCCCTCCTCCTGCTGCTCCCCCTCCCGCCTGACCTCCGGCCTGACCACCAGCCTGACCGCCACCTCCGGCCTGTCCGCCGGCCTCACCCCCAGCCTCCCCCCCTCCCTCGGCAGTTCCACCGCTCGTGCTCGCCCCAGCCTGCGCGGTGCCATTCGCAAAAACATTAAACACGTGACCAGCGTTGGTTTGCGCAAGAAGGATTTTCTGGATCGCCTCTAACGCTATTTCGTGCGCGATTCTGCTTCCTGCTTCCTCGCCGGCTTTCTTGCCCGCCTCTACGCCTGCCTTGGCACCTGCCTCAGCCCCTGCTCTGGCTCCTGTTTTCGCGCCGGCCTGGGCTCCACTACTTGCTCCGGCTTTGGCGCCCGCATACGCACCGACCGTCGCCGCGTGTAACACTGACGTGTTGGGGGTCAAAAGCGCTGAAATACGCAGTAATTAACTGTGATCAATGTCAAATCCCAACTCTTCTACACGAATAAGCATCCAAATGATTAGATGATGAGAACTTTTCAAATTATCTATCATAATACATGGCTGTCATTGGTCTCGAAACACTGAGAAGGAAGTGGGGGCAAAATACAAGACATCATAAAGAAATTAACAGGGCCATCCACGCCCCTACAGCCCTTTTAAGAATTCAAGAACAAATGGGGGCACGGATCCCCCCCCGCCACTAGAGGCGGTGCAGCATTCAAATAACACAAAAGTGACAATCAATTACATCAATGAGAATCTGTAGATTGTTTGTATTCAATCAGAGAAACACCAAAAAGTTACCAGTTGACCTCAACACGATTATCGATGAAAAAAACATTTATGTCGGTAGTCAAAGTACTAATTAACGAACAATGAACTAAGATACCGTTACGAATATCCAACACAAAGAAGCGTAGTGGAGAGCAGTATAAACCCGGTATAAATTGACACATGGTTGATTGAGTGATTTCTAATCACTCACATAGCTAAACGGAAAAGCAGACCAGACAAAGGAGGTGATGCGGGCGGTAGTGGGTAGGCAAAAGGTTTATTTATCACTGTTTTTAACACAGGCAAAGAGGTCAGCATGCGTGCATGCTCGGGGATCCAGCGTACTTTGCGGACGCTCCCAAAGGTCAGTACCACAGAAGAGCCGCTGGAAAAGTTTTCTTGTCAGACTAGTTCTGGGGGCGTGACACGTCGGAAGCTAAGCCAATTTCAAACTGACAGCCGATGAAATTAAAATGATTCCGACGGAATTAAATACAGTAAATACAATACAAAATGGAACGTCAGAAATATGTTCCTTTTATATACACTATATCGTTGTCTTATTTTTTATTAGCTTTAACTTTCTGGGACGAAACGCTGTCGTAGACAAAATGCGGAAAACTTAGCCTTTGTTTACATTATTTTCATATTGCAGCTCGACCCTCCATGCGCATTTTCCCTCGTAAGTTTACTTAAACTCAAGAAAGAATTCGTCTAATATAGATCTGATCTCCAAGCGCTTAGATCATCTTCGCATTCGAGTCGCCAATTTTGGCAAGATTTGAAATACCAAGCTTTCACCGAAGCCTGTTGGTAGCTGAGCAAAAACATCGCTCTTTCCAACTAAACAAGGGTATCCATTTTCGGTGAAATATCTGTTCGGAAACAAGGTCACCTACGGATTTCGAGGTCGGCCTAGAAATGTCTAGTTTTTTCGGAATTTGTATTTCTAGATCACCTACAATTCTCGGGAAGAGAGCTGGATCACCTATGTTTTACGGAGTTGCTTTTGTTACCACCATCACCATTTTCGGGAGATTTTTACGTCCGACATGTTTAAAAAATAGGAACCCTAGTATTTTCGGAAGCGAGTATACAAGAGACATTACTTATGATGCCTCGGGATGAATAACTAGATTTTTCGGATGGCTGTAATTTCGCCTAGCAAATCCGAACAGATAAAAAATATCTAGGAAAGCTCTAGAATGTATAAAAATGACTGCAAACGAATAAATACGGTATCTTAGCTCATTTTAGGCCAGTTGTGAAATTTTCGTCGTTGGGTGCCCTTGACTAAACACGACTGTATCACAAGCAATTGTTCTGGCTTCATCGTACAAAACAAAGTTTGTTTGATCCATCAAACAGACAAAGCATTTGTCAGCGACGCGAGCGTTGTTAATTAGGAATTACAAGTAAAAACTGCTGTGCTGTGATTGGGCCTTTTTTTTCACACCTTAACAAAGGCCCAGTTACAGCACAGGAGCTTCCAGCGTTTTGGAACTCAAAATTGTTTATAAACTTTTCGAGCGACTCTTCTGCGGTAGTGACCTTTGTGAGCGCCCGCAAAGTACGCTGGATCCTCGATCATGGCTTGCGTGCGGAGAAGTGTTTAAAATAACCCTGTCCAACAACAGGGCCGTCAGAACTAACCATTCACCGCCCGGATCAATCACACTTTTCATAAGGCCGCTATCAGATAAACATCTTATGATATTCTTCGCGTCCCGGCATAAAACCCATTAGGGAACTTAAGCACCGGGCGTTTTGGCGAAGGCGACGGCAGCCGGAAGTGAGTTCAACTTCCGGTCAAGGTTGCCGGGTGAAATGACTTGCCGTCGTTGCTTCGCGCCGACGTGAGTTTAGCTATTTTGACGTTGTGTCGAAAACGTGAGTATAGTTTTGCTTTATTTTGCCTTTCAAACTTGTAATTTCTTAACAAAACACTCCTGTGTCACTGTTTACTATGTAAGCTTCAATTTTAGAATCTCTAACGGCACTTTTTGATCAGATTCTCACATTTTTTCGGCTCTAGGCCGCACATGGAAGCGTCATCAAAGAAACAGCAGTGAGTGTGTTTTTTCGGTTAGTTTTGAGGGCTTTGTTTTAAAAATAATTTATGATTTTCATTCATATATCAGAGCCATGGAGTGGACCGACGACCACGACAATTTGCTACTCCGAGAAATGGCTGTTAGTGAGCTTTTCAGCTACAAAAAAGGGAGTCTTGATCGTGGAAAGGTTTGGGTAAACATCCAAGAAACGCTAAACTCGATAGAAAATCAAAAATTTCTGCTGAAAGACAAGAGAGCCGTCCGTGATCGATGGACCCTTCTTCAAACCAAATTCAAGAAGCGTATAAGGGCAGAAGAAATGGCGAGTGGTATTGATTTCGAGCTTTCAGAAAAGGACCGTCTTATCAAAGAACTATGCGAGAAAGAAGAAAGCCAGACAGCCAACAACAAGAAGAAGACAGAGGACAAGGCAGCCGCCGAGGATGTACGCAAAAAGGCGATGCAGAGAATGGGCGGTGGAAAAAGGAAAGCTAAAGCAGACGGCGAAAGTGACGAAGCTTCTACTTCGGGGGGTAAAAAGAGTAGGCGGAGTGGAGGAGAGGTTGTTGAGTTTCTACGTGAAAAGGCCAAAGCTGAACAACAGTCCCGAACGGAGCAAGCCAGGCAGCAAAGTCTTCAAATGGAGCTACTCAGAAAGCAATCAGAAGGCCAAATGCAATTAACCCAAGCACTTGTGCTAATGTTGCAAAAAATGAGTGAAAAGTAAGCACAACTTCAGACCTTTTACTATCGTTTTACAGTCCTTTAATACTGCATGACTGTTAACATTTCTCTTACTTTTATCGTTTATATTGTTACTGTGTACTAAAAAAAAGGAATCCATGTTGGGTTATTTGAAATGCATGGACTCAATGCATGACTGAGCCCAGGTCCATGCCAGTTAGTTACTATGTCAAAGAGCCAATTTCAGATTGACAATAAGATATAAAAGCTGTTGTTTTATATTTGTATGACTATTGTTTGATTCGTAACACCTAGGCTATTCACTGAAATACTGATTCAATCAGGAAAACAAATTATTAGGATGATCAAATTATTTATAGGATTATCAGTTTATCGGATTGAATCAGTATGAATGTATGTATTATGGTGAAAATAAACAAAAGCATTTTTTGATACAAACTTTTTATAATTATCCCTCAAAACTCCATGATTCTTTTTTATTTAATATTTTTTTAAATGGAAAAGGCTATTACATTTTGAGAGATATTTTTGGTTTGAAAGGATCTGCACTGCACGAGAGGGTATTACCTCATACATTGTTTTGTAAATTCAAGATGCATAGAATAGCATAGCCAGCTTTAAAACAATTCAGCTTCAAAGGCTTTTCAAACACCCCTGGTGCACCCCTGGCCTGCACCTATCTATTTTCAAACAAGACTACATTTAGCTAGCCCAAACTACTGTCCAAAGATGGCCAATATTCTAATCATAGCATATGGGTGTAGTCAGATGGGTTCTAGGCTGTTGGTGATTACAGTTAAAGTATCAATATTAATTTATTTTGCTGCTGAAGAACAAAAGGATCTGGCTATAAATAATTGGACAGTTATTGTCTATCCAGCAAAGTGCACCTTGATGTAATAGGTATTTTTGTTGCTGCCAAAAAACTTAGCTGTAATCTCCCACTGAGGTGTTTTAATTTAAGTAGTAGTATATTGAGGGAGGGTCAAGACCAAAGAACTCTGAAGTAGTGTTTCCATACAAGCAGGTTATTACATTCTCAAGTAATGCACAAACAAGGTACATTTTTCCAACACAACTAAGGTTAAGTTTCAGGTTCTTTTTAAAGTCCAAGAATTTGAAGTCGTTGATGATTTCTCCAAACAACCATTCTACTGACGACCGTACTGAGCTCATTCTTGAGTTGTACTCTTCCATCATGGGGGTCAAAACTCCATTACGGAAAGGGGTTTGAAGGTGTACCCTCAATGGGTACGCAGGGTCCCCATACATACACATCGCCTGACCAGTAGGGGAGAATGCATTGTTTTCTACTTCATGCAAAATATTGGATTCCATCAGCATAAATGCATCATGTCTTTTGCCCTCTGAAAGAAAAGTTTTAAAAGTAGATATGAAAAATGCACATGACAGGAGTCAATTTCTAATTATTGTAGGTTTAGATGGTTAGAAAAGTCTCTACCCCTCTCCCCAGGTCGCTCTCCCTGTTCAATGGAACACTTCAATTCGTTTCGTGAGCACTTCACCTATTCTGTTTGAGGTGTATCAAATGTACTCATTAGATTAGCCAAGAAAAAATCCTCGGGGATAATGATGTTTTTAGCTGTCTTGCTCTTTTGTTTCTGGTGGGTGAGATCTATAAATAAAAACACAACAAGTAGTCTCAAGATAAAACAGCTGAGTTTACTTACCGACTGGGCCATACATGTGTCCGATAAGGCCGTTAGGCAGCGCCACTGACTGAAACTTTAAAGAGTGCACTCTTTTATGACCATTATATACAATTCTTTGGTTTTGGCCTGGACGCGATATTGGTCGCACCGTTCCGTCTACAAAGCCAAAACAGTTGCTTAATGGGGCTCCCTTGGCAAAAATTGCATCAGCATATTCTTGTAACATCGGTGGATTGAGTATATCATAATTCCATTGCGAAATTCGATGGCAATGATTGTCAAATATATAGTCCATCAAGGTGTTTGTTATCATGCACAGCTCTGGCACAGGTCTACCAAACCGGCCGATCAGATCAGAATATCGACAAGGATAGCAAAAACGCCTTAGGAGCATACACAGAGCTTCATCTGCATCGCAGATTGTTCTTTGTGAACACTGAATAGTGGCTGGTAGTTGTAGAGCGTCAACTACTATCGGTATGTCTTGTTTTCGCATTCTAAACTCGGCAATGCACTCGTCTTCGTTCATGGTTTCCAGGTCAAATCTCTCGTAGAAATCGTAGGGAAAATACGGGGAAAATTATAAATTTTTAATAAAAAAGTTTGAGCGGTAGTCTTCCCATAAAACCAAGAATTCTTCATCACTGAGTGCTCCATTGTCGTATGCCACTAGCAAAAGATCTCGTATTCCTGGGAAGGAAGACATTTTGTCGATTTTTTATACGTCTAGCGTAAAAATCTTCCGTTCCCGTCGCGAGTTGTGTTTTCCTTCGGCTTAATGTTTTGATTTTGGCGGGAGCAACGGGGGAGCTCGCCCACAGGCCCTCTCGGCCCTGGCGTCGCCGTTGTCGATAAAACGCCCGGTGCTTAAGTTCCCTATTATCTTTTCTTCGCGGTAATGTGGAATAATGTCGGTCAAAACTTTACTCGTGCAATATTTTGACTCGCTTGGGATAAAGCCACTGTTTTGTATGATTGTCGATAGGTTTTATTTGTTGATTATGAAATAATGAATTTGATTTTTTTTTAAATAATATATTATTTTCACTTAAATTAGTACTTACGGACAATTGGGTCCACTCCAGGGATGACTTCCTTTTTATCTTAAAGAAAAAGTTTATTTCAGTATCACTTTTTATTTTCAAGTGTGATATCCATCATACTAATTGCTTGTTCGCACAGAGCAATTAATCACTTACAATGATTAGATTTGGTGTCCGCAATCGCGTCTTTTTTGTCTGAAAATGAAAAATAGACAACATACCGTTTAACAACAGAGAGACCTTATTGTTGAGAATCCCACTAACACAGTAATGTAGTAATCTCGTAATAGAAACTTAAATTATTACACACTTTTTTACAAGAACTCTTCAAGAAATCTTTAAGTTCAGGCTTGGTCGTTCTTATTTTCGTTGCATTCAAGTCAGGAAATAGTATTATAGCGGAGCCCCTGCGAAGCCCCATATAATAGCTATACGATAAAGCTCCAGGGGTCACGATGGGATTCCTGTGGATTTTTTCCGTGTCGGTGCCTCGCTCTCTGATTGGTCGAAAATTGAATGGCGCCAAAGTGGGAACGCGCGCGTACATAATTTTTTTTTTTTTAATTCCCTTCATTCGTCCAACATGCTACAACAAAGCCGAAGCTTGTACAGTTTAACTTATAGAACACTTTGAAAATAGGCGAATATTAGTTTAGTCTTCTACGGTGAATTCCAAGCCCTCAGAAACTTGTAAAAGGCGAAAGCATTCAAGAAACCCTGGCATTGGTACAGAACTACGAATTGGGAGTGTTGTTTTCAACTCTGAATGGGAAACCGAAAGACGTTGACTCTAGAGGGACTTGACGAGATGAAGCAGTACTTCCTTATAAGTTAACGGAGGTTAATGGATATAGACTCTCTTGAATCTGGCATGGGAAAGTGTGATTGAGGTAAATACAAATGTTTTTATCTGCAGAAAGCTTTTGTTTGTTCTGTTCGCCGTAGAGATTCTCAAAACAATTCGTACAGCTGAATTTGCCTGTTCTGTTCCCTGTATTTCCTGTGTTAAATCAAATCACATTTAAACTTGGCACACTAAATAACAGAGGCAAATTCTGTATAATGTGAATATTATAAAAAAACAAAACAATGACACATTAAATTATTTGAAATTTATTTTACGGAAAACGTTCATTTAACCAACGCGCCCGGTTGCTAGTGTTTTTGATAAATGATACTAAGTAAACAAACTTTTATCCAGTTGAGATATTTTCCTTTTACTTTCGACAAAGACTCAGGCACCTTAATTTAAAGCTTTTAGTATCTTCTTTCACATCCAAATGAGATTTGTTGAGTTCAAGGCTTACATAGTAGTGTTTGACAGCTATATAACAATATTTCTTTCTTTCAACAAAACATTCTTTCAACGAACTGCCCTTCCAATCCATTATATTTTTTTCACAGTTGAGAAAAATTATTTCGACCCCATAACCTTTTGTCTTATCTTGGTGCATTCATTCCCATGAAAAATAATTACAAATAGCTTACTAATTATATTATAACTCTCTCGAAAGCAAAACATCATTAGCAAACATGCTAGGTGATCAAAAAGGTAAAAAAAAACTTTTAAGAAGAACCGCAAAAACAGTTATCAGAAGTTTGTGTTGTTGTAATACGGTTTAAAGTGTTTATAACTCATGAATGAATGATAAACATTGACAAGCCTTTTCAGTTTTGTTCTTTACAGTATACTCTATACAAATACAATTAAATAGTTCTGAATCCACAAGGATTGCTCAAACCTAACATTTTAGTATTTTGTAAATCCACCCACTATTTTTTGTTAAATTTTACTCGATGTGAATTGCGCAATACAAAGTTTTGAAGTAAGCTATCTATCTATCACACTTGTGGTAGTTTCAGAAACTGTAAACAGCTGTTGGTTATCTAATCCACAATTGATGTACTTCAAAATAAAAACAAGTTTGGGGCTCTGCTTTAGGCAGTGCGTTTTATCTAGTAGCGGAGCCAGCGCGGCCGCAGGCCGCGCGCGGAGCTCCATACGTAGAGAGAAATGGAATATAACTATGCGACTTTGTTTTTTTGGTCACCCTGCATGTTCGCCTGCCCGTCTGCCCGCCTGCCCGCACACTTTGCGATAATTTTACAATATGTCTGCTTAATAGAATAAAAAAACACATTTATACACTTTTGCACCATCCGTGAATGTTTAATTATTTCATAAGACCCTGATAAATACAGTAAAACCTACAATAATTTGACTGTTTGTATGTTTTTATTTTGCACATATGGAAACCCTGCGCCTGTTTCATTTCGCGCGCTTTTTGCAACTCGTAATAATATAAGCACAACTTTGCTCAAAGAAATATTCGCTTGACAAATAATCCTGTCAAACCTACAAACATTCAAGATATGGTAGGAGAAGCAATGGAGGACTATACTGATAGAGAATGGACTAGTTGAGTACTAAATTTCATCCAAACACCTTGTGGAGCTGGTATAAAATCTCTTCACCGACGAACTGTTGCTCGTCATTCGGAAATCAATGGCACATTGAAACCTTTAGTTGACAAATTGCTCTCACAAACTCTAAAAAAATATAACAGAATCTTGGCAAGAGAATGTCTAATGACGAAAGGGGAACTATAAAGGAAGAAGAAAATATTTTGTCTGAAAACGATGGTAAGTGCTGAACCGACGTAAGCTGTTTAAAACCTTATAAGCTTACTTCTTACTAAGTTACGTTACTTACTAATTCAATTTTCAAAAATGTTATTCAAAGCGTTGTTTTTAAAATTAATATGATAAATTTCCCTAATCCCCTTTATAATTATTTGTGATTCTCATAATGAATTTCCCTATAATCCCCAGTAAAATTCCAACTCTGTTTTTAGTCTTCTGTTTGGTTGATATTACCACAATGCAAATTGTATTTTCATATTTATATACTCAGTGTTTTTTTTGTATGTTTAAGTCGTTATATTATAGAAAAAAAGCGAGTAATTACAAAACCAAACAATTAACCTACAAGGCTGTCAACTTACGCATTAGGCGGGCGTCACAAGATTTAGGACCTCATCAACAGCCTAATTTTTTTGAGAATGTTCATACATTCTCTGTATTTCACCCGATTTTACAAGATTCCTGTTCAAGTTAGGTTGACAGCTATAAACCTACAGCATTTATAAAGGGCATAAGAAACAGGCCACCATCGATATTATTTAATTTGTTGTAGGTATATGCTTGAATAAAATAGTTGTAATAAATTTTCTTGAGCACAGCATTTGGAGTTGCAGGAGAATCAAAACTTTTTTTAATGTTTTTTTCTTCTTTTTATTTCCAGGCATATCTAGCATGAAACGAGTAATAAAAAATATATATTTAATTTGCCTTTTTACACTTCAAGTAAAGAAAAGCTTGTTTTATGTGAAAAGAAAACCTCTGGATGTATAGCTATTTTAGAACACTAGAAATTATAGAAAGCATATAATGCATCTGTGGTGTACTGATGTTCCAGCCATTGATTGCCCCCACCCCTTCACCTTGTTCTTTGAGTAAGGAAATGTCAAAAACTTTCTGTTCTATGCTTGTGAATTTGGAGGATGTGCTGGCTCCGCTTTAGGCAGTGCCTAAATCTATATATAATTATTTAGTTTTATTTTTGCAAATTGCTTGGATGATTCTTAAATTAATGTAAAAATAAAAATATATTACTAATGAAGGATTAAAGCATTATAAAACAAGCAGTTAAGTTTTAAGAGAGCGTTCATTATTTAGAGCGAAGGATGGGTTGGGTGATTTGGTAGCTTGGAACAGCAATTTGCCCATAACCCCCTCTTCAATGCATCGTAGGTTTGCATGACCCTTCCTCTGCTGTTTTGCAAAATCTGACAACCCCTCCTTCATATGGCAGCACTACAAATTAAGCAATTTGAATTTATTTAATGTCAGATTCTGGCTTCATATATGATAAATAAATTTTATACATAAAAAATAAGGCTATAAATCTTCCCAATACTGACACTCATATTAAAATGTTAACATGTTTTTAACATAACAATATTTAAAAAGCAGCATTTGTACAACCTAACAAGTCTGATGCCAACAATTCAATAGGATTTGAGGTGGGCTCACGTCAATCTAGTGGTCAGGCATCTGCTTTTATCACTACGCTTTGTCAGTTAAAAGATGCAATATATTACTTCAATGACATGACTGAGTGCTGATTACAAACGTTGTTCCTCGTGGCCAAAATACGAGTACAGAATGTATGAACAAGAAAGACTTGAACACATATCTAATAGAATTAACAACATTTTGGAACAATTAAACATTTCTGATGCCTCAGAAGACGACTGCAAGGTATTTTTATGTCGCACACTTCCAGTCCTTCAGGATTTTAAGTTGAAGGTTGACTCATTGGTGTCTGCTCTAAAAGACCCTCTGACTGAAGAAGAATGGCATGCTCCAAATACAAGGGCCCCCAAATGGTGCCTGGAATTTCGATGTGCTCGCAGTTTTCGGCTAATGCTCGCATGCTCGCACAATTTTTTCCGCCTAAAAATGCTCGGTCTCGCATAAAAAAACGGGGTGCTCGCCAAAGACCATTCTGGGGTAAATACAGAGTTTCAGGATGTTAAAGTCACTTGTAAAGATATTTTGGATATATTAGCCGAGTTCAAATTGCCAACTGTAAAACCCAAATGGGCAGATTTTACAGACGCAGGGACCGGGAGTGGGCGTCTCTAACAATTTAGTAAAATTTAAGACGCAGAATTTGCCAGAATATTCAACTCAGACTATAGAGTAAGGGCGAATAGATCACGTGGTGATTCCAAAACAAAACGAAGCGGAAAGGACCAATTCTGGCGATTATCTGAAGAGGTAAATGGAAGCATCTGAGACAAAACGAAAAGATTTCCCAGGCCAAGCCTATTTTAAGCTGATATTTTTACAATGATCTTTATAATACAGGCGAGCTGTTCAAGGAGTATCTTAAGAAGAACTGCATCAATAAAAAAGGACAGCTTTGCGATTTCTGTTCGAGAATTGACTGGGTCGGGCCAGCACAACAACCGATCCCACAGCCAGTCCCCGATCCCAACAATCAGTTCCATTACATGAAGCCTTCCGAAACACCAACTATTGGTAGTCTGAGGATGACTGGCAGCCCAGGGCTAAAATCAAGAAAGACTTTACCAACGGAAATTTGGATTCACAGAGTGATGTTGAGAAGTTCGCAAACTAATTTGCCGTTGACGTTAAGATAATGCAAGATTACATTCAACACCTTAAAGACCTTGAGCACCGATAGGGGATGCAAACTGCACAACGAGGAAGAAAACAAAGTGAACTAAAAGAAGAAATTAGAGAAATATGAATGGAAAGCGCTAGTTTTGAAAGGGGAGATCATGGGTTTGAAGGTATACGAGCTGAACAAAGGATGACAAGGATGACGAAATTAAGTGTATAACTAAACATGTTCTTTTACATGATGCTCAAGAAACCAAGACTGCTGCACATGAACATTAACAAGGTAGATAATTTACAAGGTAGATAATTTACAAGGTAGATAATTTACAAGGGGATAATGCTGAAGACGACGACGATAGCGACATGGACGATGGAGAATTTCAGATTCAGAAGATTTTGCATTGAATGACTTAGATGAAGCAATCGACTCAGAGAACGAGAATGAGGTTGACAACTCGATATTACAGTAAGCAGGCGATGTGGCCGGTTTACGCTCCCTAGGTAATTCAGCGCAGAAATTAAGTAATACAATACAGTTTTACTGGACACTGGCTTACAAAAAAAATGACGAAATATGTGTCACGCTAGACATTTTTCATATAATCAAATATTCAGTCAAAGTAAGTAGTTTTAGAATCAATGAAAACAAATTGGTGGTCATGTTTCCTTAGTTTCAAGATGTTGTGGTTATTGGGAAAAGAATAAGTAGTTTCGTGATTTAACGGTTATTAGGGTAAGCTGAGTAATGATATAGTAGATAAGATGGGAGACCTTGACTTGATTTTATTAGACATGTTATCATAAGCTTTTAGAAAAACTGGGTAAATGATGTGGTATCGGAAAAAAACACCGTTTTGACATTTTTCTTTATTATTTGTACCCGCGGAAAACTTTGATTTAGTACAGGAAACAGAGAAAAACCTGGAGTCATGTGTAAGAAAAATAAGAGGCGACAGGTTGACTACCAAGTAAGCCAAATGTTTTATCGAGTATCTCTTAATTCCCGTATTTCGCCCCTACTAGACCTAAAAACATCATCACACGATAAGCCTTAGAAATAGCCGGACTTAGACGTCCCCGGTAACGCTTTACGACCGAAGAAAGCATATAGAGAGGTATTCATTGCGTGTGAGCTCCCAAAAAATAGTTATTGTCTTTATAACCAACAACAAAAGCTAATAAAACTATAAAATTGCGGCACGGACGCAGTTTCCCTTGTGGTTTAGTTCCAAACAAAAAAAGTTTAAAAATACACGTGTGAAAGAAAAAAACAACTTGCACGGCGGGACCGCAGAAGGACAGGCCGCTCGGGGTAGAGCATATAGAAAGGGAAAGGTTTTACTCCTAGTTTTTCTATTCTACTCTCAGTTTTTCTTACTCTTGTACAACCCTGTTGTCGAAGAGAATAAAACTGGTCCGTCCCGCTAAGCGGTCAGCGGTCCTTTCTTCATCATCCCCTCGACATATGAAACAATTAAATCACAGTAAAGTTAAAAAGGTAATCATAAGTTTTATAGTTCAATTTGAAAATAATTTGCACTCGTGAGTTTTTAAAAAAGCTTGTCGTCAACAATTAATCAGTTTGTTTCTTAAAAATTTCGCAATGTATCCACAGGTAGCCCAGGCTCACGGCGAGTGTATCTTATAATAAGATAATCATACGATTTCTCGTTCAATTAGAAAATAGTTTCCACTTTTGAAAAACTCACTCGTGTAAATTATTTCAAAATTGAAATCGAAACCGTATGATACGAATAACGCAGATACTAAAATAATAACCATACAATTTATGGTCGCTAGCATGTTCTTAGAATTTTGTAAAATCTGAGGCTGGACGTTTTTATTAAAAGGTTTTTTTATAAAACAGAATGTAAAAATACAGAAATACAGTGTATGCAAAATTATTTTAAATCTTTGAGTGTCAAAATCTGCAATCTACAACGGGACAATTTTCAAGGTGTCAATTTTACTATGATTTACTATTTCTCTATCAATTTACGCGGCAAATTCATAATGGATGCAATCAAATGGCTCTTCACAATGAAGGTGACGTCTAATCGAGTACACTTGTTTGGAGGTTTATCAACATAATTATTGCATAAAATGACGACCGCCCATACTCGAAACTTGTAAAAAAAGATAAAAACTCGAATATCCTTTCAAACCAAAAACTTCAAAATTTATTTAAAAAATTCACTAAAATTTATGAAGATTTTAAAACCATTTTAGCACATAACAACCCATAATGATTTTATGTTAGGAGCTTTTATTGTGCGTTTTTCTCTGTTTCTAAAATAAAGAACATCACCCGTTCATAATAAACAAATTCACTTCACACTCTTGATTATTTTTTGACAATCCAATATGTATAAACATAGTCCATTTAATAAAAATCGTACAATTTTTAAATACAATAAATGAAAGAAAAAGATGTTTTTGATGAAGTTTCGATTTTCGTTGAGAAGAAGAAAAAAATTTGACCTAAGCTGACATTTCTCCATCGGATAATTAACTGACTGATCGGTCCTTCAGATCAACAAATCAAATAATCTGAACTGGGTCTAGCGACAAAAGGTTATGAACTCTTCTACAGCCTATGGGATCTCTATGTAACAACAAGTAAAGTGAATAGCAATTTTACCAATTGTGTTCGGTGCTTGTCGCGTCTCCCATTTCTTGGATGCCTTGTGAGTGAATTTCCCACTTGACACGGCGAGTAACCACGCGCACAAAACCAGTAGGGACCGCATTACAATAAGCGTACTTTTGAAATCATGGAAAAACTAGAAGATATTTACAAACAAAGAATGGCTTGCAAACAATATTATTTAGTCTATTCTCCGGAAAAAAACGAAGGTGTTGAAATTTACATGAGATCGAAGTGCCACCCGCGCATGTGATGTCATGCGACTCAGCGGGCGGGGGATCTACTGGTAGCTATGGAAACACAAATAACCTTAAAGGGGAACTGCAAGCTAAATACAACCAGGACTCATATTGAGATGTAAAAACAAAAAAATACGCTTACTGTAGGTGTTTTCGCGCGGTTATGATTCGTTTTTGAGAAATTCGACGTTTCGCCGCCATCTTGTATGTTTTGCTCGTCAGCGCATAAGCTGTCAGCGGTCGCTTTTGTGACGTACTGTATGAACAAGATGGCGTTTTGTTCCCGCCTTATGCAAATATTTATTCTCATTGCGGGCGCGCCTCTTCGAGTTACACTCAGACTACTCCTTGTAAACTTGCTGCGAGCTGTTATCACCGAGGTTTCAGCATATCAAACTCAGATACAAAGTATGATGTTACTCCGTAGGACGCAGAACATCAATTAGGGGAACACTGTTTAAAACAAGATCGAAAAAGTGTGACAGAAGACCATGAGGTGAAACAAAACCCAATATGTGCGACTTCATGTACTCATACAACTGTTCGATAAACTTACAACATATAACTTATAATATATATCGTTTGATCCGCCACAAGTACCTGGATTTTAGTACTTTTCCACGTAACAGAAAAACTGTAAGTGATATTTTGAAATATTTTGAAATACTGTTGAAAATGTAGATAGAAGGCATTTAGCAAATTGGAAATAAATTCGATAAGAGTACGTGTTTACATGCAGCTTTTTTAGCGAGGAAATAGTCGATGAAGTAGATTTTTTTAGTTAATTTGTTGATTGTATTTATACTTATTGTATGCTAGCTATTACTGCCGAACAGACCTTCTAATAAAATTGTGTAGATGAACTGCTAAAAGTTGTGTATTTGATTGTATACTCTCGTCTCAGTGAGTCTTTGCATTAAAAACTGTTGTTGTAAAATGAGGGTCGTTCTTCGGGATTGAACAGAGTAGGAGAACTGGTATAAAGAACCTGAAGGATAACAGAATAAGTTACATGCTACCCAATGATAAGACAAAAAAATCTATCTGGGTATAGCAAGCACAATACAGTTTATATGTGGGCTATGTGTGCAGAATCAAAAGCAACTCCTTATTTCTCGAATGGCTCCAATCTCTTGAAAATATTTCATAGTCTGGGAGAGTGTTGATACAATGAAATAATCAGTCATCAATTGTTGCGGAATAGTTCTTAAATACCAAACACTACAAGAGACCATGATTAACATGCTTACTGGAATTAAAGCGCCAAATCATAAAAACAGGCTTGTACTTACGGTAAAATTATTGTAAAAAGCAACCCCTTTTTTTTCGGTGCATTTCAAGTAATCATGCAGTAGAGATCGTGCATGGTATGATGTTCACCATCTTGGTAAATGTAATGTTTGGGATTCCTGTTTGTATGACCGCAAGGTTTTCTGGGTAACAGCAATAAACAACGAGAGTCCGCCATTACTGTTTATTCGTTTTGATCCTAAGGTTTTTCTCAAATACATTACATTTTTTGGCGACGAGGATTTCGGAAATGGCAACCTACGGCAAAATAGACGAATTCGACAGAGATTCTGATTCATGGGAACAGTATATGGAGCGTCTAAACTTCTATTTTGAAGCAAATAGAGTAACTACGTCTGACGATGACTTGAAAATACGCCGTGCAATCCTCCTCAGTTCGGTAGGGAAAAAAACCTACAAATTAATGTCTGATCTGCTGGCCCCAGCGAAACCTGGAGAGAAATCTTATGCTGACTTGTGCACCTTGGTAAAGAGCCATTTCAACCCAAAACCGAGTGAAAGCGTGCAACGGCACAAGTTCAATAACCGTTTCAGATTGAGCGGGGAGAACGTGTCTGACTTTGTAGCGGCTCTACGAAACATGGCAGAATACTGCAATTTTGGTGGCAGTCTGGAAAATATGCTGCGTGATCGTCTGGTGTCTGGAATTAACAATGAAAGAATCCAAAGGCGTTTGCTATCAGAAGAGAACTTAACTTTCAAAAAAGCTTACGACATTGCTTCGTCTATGGAAACGACCGCACAGCACATGGCCGATCTTCAATCTGCTCCTTCTACGTTAAGTTCAACGTCTGCATCTGTAAAAAAGGTCAGTTCTTCGCCCTTACCGCGTTCTAAAAGCGAAAATAAAGAGTGTTATCGTTGTGGAAAAAATCACCACCCGTCAAAATGTCGTTTCAAGGAGGCCACGTGCCATTATTGTAAAAAGAAAGGACATATTGTTGCCAAATGTCTCAAAAAAGCAAAAAAGTCGTCCGAGACAACCAAGCCAAATTCAAACCACCATCAAAAACAAGGGAAACCAGCAATTCATGTCCTGGATACTGATAAAGAAATAGAAGATGAAGATATATATCCATTGTTTGCTGTCAGTCAAGGCAACCGCCAAAATCCGTATTTAGTAGATGTTGAATTAAATGGTCTTAAAGTTCAAATGGAACTGGACACTGGTGCATCACTTTCAGTAATCGGAGAGGACATTTTTGATCAATTGAAGAACATTGAGGGTTCATCTCTCAATCTGCAAGATACCAAGCTAACCTTGAAAACATACACCGGGGAGACAATTCCAGTTTTAGGAAAGCTTGTAGTGGAAGTCAAGTACAAGGACTTTTTTGAACACTTGCCAGTTATAGTTGTACAAGGCAATGTGCCCAGTCTCTTTGGACGAGATTGGTTACAACATGTTAAGTTGTCATGGCCAGAGATTTTCCTAGTTCAAGTTGTATCCCCTGATGTGTCTGACCTGCTAAAGAAACATGAAAATTTATTCAAGGAAGGACTAGGGACAATTCAAGGAGTGAAAGCAAAGATATACGTTGATCCTCAAGCCAAACCCAAGTACTTCAAACCTCGCACGTTAGAATATGCACGACGTCAGAAGGTAGAGAGAGAATTGGACCGTTTGTTAGAAGAAGGAACAATTCGTCCAGTTCAATTTTCGGAATGGGCAACACCCATTGTGCCCATTGTCAAATCTGATGAGTCTATACGCATTTGTGGAGACTTCAAAGTTACTTTGAACCAAGTTAGCAAACTTGACAATTACCCAATTCCTAAAACAGAGGATCTGCTAGCTCAACTTGGAGGTGGAGTGCAGTTTACAAAACTAGATCTGAGTCAAGCTTATCAACAACTTGAGTTAGATGAAGAATCAAAGAAGTACACCACTATCACCACTCATAAAGGCCTATTTGAGTACAATAGACTGTGTTACGGCATTGCCTCAGCCCCTGGGATTTTCCAACGCACAATGGAAAATTTACTGCAGGGTATTCCGAATGTTGTAGTACGAATAGATGATATTCTCATTGCCGGGAAGACATCCGCAGATCATCTCAAAAGTCTAACAGAAGTCCTGTCACGTCTGGACAAAGCTGGCGTCCGTCTTAAACGTTCGAAGTGCATTTTTCAAGCACCTGAAGTCACTTACCTGGGACACCGCATAGACAAAGATGGTATCCACCCCCTTGACGAGAAAATCAAAGCAATTCAAGAGTCACCGAGACCTTCTAATCTGAAAGAACTGCAAGCCTTTTTAGGCATGCTTAACTATTACGCTTGTTACATACCTAACATCACTACAATACTATCTCCTTTACATCAGCTGTTAGTCAAAGACACACCTTGGAACTGGAGTGAAGCACATGAAAAATCTTGGAACCAAGCCAAGTCCACACTTCACTCTTCACAACTTCTAGTGCATTACAGCTTGGAAAGAGAGTTAACCCTTGCTTGTGACGCATCACCATATGGTCTTGGTTGTGTTATTTCACATGTGATGGATGATGGGACTGAACGTCCTATTTCATATGCCTCACGTACTCTGTCCCCAGCCGAAAAGAACTATTCACAGCTCGACAAAGAGGCAGCAGCCATCATGTTCGGGGTGAGGAAGTTCCACTCATACTTATATGGACGGAGTTTTACCATCTACACTGATCACAAACCCCTGCTGGGTCTGCTACAGTCAACTAAACAAATACCGACCTCAGCCTCACCACGCATATTGAGGTGGGCGGTATTCCTGTCAGGCTACTCATACACTTTAGTATATCGAGAAGGCCAGAAAAATGGTAATGCCGATGGCCTGAGCCGGCTGCCATTGCCAAATGAAACCAGAAATGTTCCAGTGCCTGGCGACATTATGTTTGTAATGAATCATCTTGAAGTCAACACACCCGTTAAAGTCAAGGACATTGAGCGTTGGACCTCAAAAGATCCTATTCTTAGTGCAGTACGACACCAAGTAATGTCCGGTTGGCCCAATTCAAATGATCGCATTGAGTTCAAGCCCTACTCTTATAGAAAGCACCAACTTAGCTGTCAGGATGGCTGTCTACTCTGGGGCTCTCGCGTAGTCATTCCTCCTCAAGGAAGAGTCAAGCTTCTCCAGGAACTACATGATGGACATCCTGGAATGGTTCGCATGAAAATGTTAGCCCGAAGCTATTTCTGGTGGCCTGGCCTGGACGCGGATATTGAGCAAAAGGTGAAAGATTGCACAAGCTGCCAAAGTAATGCTAAGGCACCTTCTACTGCACCCCTACATCCGTGGGAGTGGCCGTCTAGACCTTGGTCTCGCATACATATTGACTATGCATCCAGAAGTTAAGAGAATGCTTCTCAGTACATGGACTGCCTGATATCATTGTATCTGATAATGCAACTGCCTTCATAGGTGAAGAATTTGCCCTTTTTATGTCTGAGAATGGCATAAAACACATCACTTCAGCACCTAAACACCCAGCATCCAATGGATTTGCTGAAAGATATGTTCGCACTTTCAAGGAAACAATGAAGAAGATGGGAGGGGAAAAGGAAAACTTAGACACGAAGTTAAGCAGATTTCTACTAAGCTATCGTACCACACCTCATGCTACCACTGGTAAAACACCTGGTGAGCTATTAATGAACCGGAAGCTGAAGACGCGCTTGGACCTGGTAAACCCCCTTAGTCAGGACACAATTCGCACTCGTGTAGAAGATAAACAGCTCGCACAGAAGAAACAACACGACAATCTAGTGCCACTCAGAGAATTTCAAGTGAATGACCCAGTATTTGTCAAGAATTTTTCATATGGTCCAAAGTGGTTATGTGGAACAATCATTCAACAGTCAGGACCGGTTTCGTATGTCGTTCAACTCAGTTCAGGTGGAGTGTTTCGACGACATGTTGACCATCTTCGCCTGAGGACAAGCACACCCACAGTCGCCAATGATCTTCAGAGTTCAACAGAATTGGCCCAAGTTCCAATGCAAACAACTGTACCCAAGCAGATTCCAGAGGAATTTAAGGAACCTGAGATCACAGTTCCAGAACCTTCATTGGAACCGAAGAAGACAGAGCTTCCAGCTTCTGAACCTGCAAGTACTCTGCGAAGAAGTACTCGACTCAAAACCACACCTACTCACCTCAAAGACTATGTATGTTAATTTTAAGCAGCATATCACACACTGTGTACATTTTTCCGGATCTGATGGATTGACAACTTGTCAAGAACTTGTCATGGACATTGTTGTTGTTTTTTACTTATTGACATGTTGTGTGTATAAATTTGATAGTTTTACTGGCCTCAGCAAGCAAGTATCTTTTAGTTGTAAACTTGGGTGGGGCAGTATGTAATGTTTGGGATTCCTGTTTGTATGACCGCAAGGTTTTCTGGGTAACAGCAATAAACAACGAGAGTCCGCCATTACTGTTTATTCGTTTTGATCCTAAGGTTTTTCTCAAATACATTACAGTAAAATATGAACTATAACAAATTTGGAATCACCATAACAGCATCAAAACTCCCCTAGTAAACCTCACTAGTCAGCCCCCAGGACATTTTGTTCTTCGGCTAGAAGAGGGGTCTTAAAAGAAAATAGAAAGAGGGGGTTTAGAATGATAGAAATAGGGGTTTTATTTCAAAATCTCTGTCTCTAGCTTTTGGCACTTGGTGATTTTAGCCCCTAGTTAGCAGAGCTTTTACTGTAATCACATAGAAGGTAGCACTAAACAATAAGCTGATAAATGTTCATATAAAATAAAACAAGACAACTCCTCTCTATTTCTGCCATTTATTGGTTCAACAAAAAAATTAATATCAGATTTCTGCTGAGCATTAGTGCATTTCCAAGGGAATTGCAGCCCCAATCCAACAACCCCCTCCCCCTAATTGACACACTCCAGGCTACAGGCAAGGGGTACACTATACAAAATCATATAAAAACTATTCAGATATTGGCAGTGTGTGGTGCCAACATGATTCTGTCCATAGAAAACTAAAAGGGTTGATCTTTTTGCCCAATCTATTAATGATTGATATTGATTGTGTTCAAGTAAAAGTCTAACACTGACCCATAACCCTAGTGTTGTCGCCATTATCCGGGCTCCCTGTGTTAGAGGCCTGGTTCCGAGCTTTGCGCGGTCGCATAGCCTCGTGCAAAACGTTTTCAGTTCGTCGAGAATTTCCTGGAGTTTTTAATTGGAGTTTTTGACCTGAATCTAATGAATATTGTATGGATTTGTTTTTGGATGGATTCCGCACCCGTGTAAGTATCATGCGTTTGTATAATTAGCGGAAATTGCCATAATTTTCATCTTCAGTATTTGTTTATTTCAGCGAATCTCGTGGTAATTCGTGATAATTTTGAAGTTGAAACTTGTGTAGAACTTTACCCGTGAATATCGACAAGTGGAAAATAAAAGTTGTGTTCATATCCAGAAGCATCTCATCTATCTGACCTATCTGAATTTCAACATCATTCGACGGAAGAGTAAATGAACACTGAGGATTATTATCTTGGAAACATGAGTGAAAACGAAGCTAGTAGTGAAGTCGAACGAATAGAAAGCAAGAAAAGGTCCCTAGGAGGCTACCTAGGGCGCGTGAGTATTCACATGAAAGAGCTCAAAACTTGTCTTGATGATCCCTCTAGAGCCAATGAAATACAGACAGCCTTGAATGAATTACCGTCGGCTTTGAATAACTATGAGGACTGCTATCAGTCGTACATTTTGGAAGAATTGGCAACCGATGAATTCAACAGAGTGAAAGAGAAATTTGAAGAAACTCGTAATGAGTGTGAAACTACTACCAAATTGGCAAATGAACGTTTGAAGAAAGGAAAGTCAAACTCAACTAAGTCAAGGCTGTCTAGTAGGTCTAGGAAATTAAGAGAGAAAATAGAAATGAAAAAGCTTCTTTTGCAACAAGAAGAAGAGATAGCTCAGCATCGAATGGATCTGGAACGTAAAAAAATAGAATTGGAATATGAACAGAAAGCGAGAGCATGTAAGCTCAAGTTCCAGGTTCAAATCGCAGAAAAGGAAGCTGAGTTATTAGAAGAGAGAGGGAGTGAGTCTGATAGTTGTGTGTCAGAAGAGTATAAAGGGGATGTAGGGGTCATGCCACCCATGTCTCAAAAGGAAAAGCTAATGAAATGGACCGAGCAATGTGACCCCATTCCTGATAATCCTAGACCAGACACACCTAAGCTAATGGAGGGCCCTTCCCATCCTAAAGACCCCATTCCTGAGAGAAAACCCCAGATTAATGACCAAGAAGCCCCCCCTAGTAGTTATAGGAAAACCCCGTTTGGTTTTCTTCCCGTGAACAGTACTGATATCATGTTAAAGCTGACCATGCTCCAAGCCATGCAACCTGTTAAGTTCTCTGGGAATCCAAGTGACTTTCCTAATTTTAGGAAGAGATTGAGAGATAATTTAGAAGATGAAATTTTAAGTGATTCACAAAAGGTTGAATTCCTACCGAAGTTCCTCTCGGGGGAGGCTTTTGAAGTTGTGGAAAGGGTTTCCGGTTGCAGTTATTCAGTGATAGTTGATATTTTGGAAGACCGATATGGGCAGCCAGCGACCGTCGCTGCTTCTTGTATTGACAATTTGACCAGAGGCCCAAGATTGAACAATCATGATTATAAGGGACTGAGGGATTTTGCAGAGCAACTTGAATCAGCCTCAAAGAAACTTGTTGGGGAATATGCTATTGAAGCCAGTACCATCTCAAACATGAAACAGATAGTTAGAAGGCTTCCCCAGTATTTAGTAAATAAATGGGGTGATGTATCCTACAAGATAAGAGAAAAGGGGGGTATCCCTAAGATTTCAGATTTGGCAGATTATGTGAAGAGGCAAGCAGCCATAAAGAATGACCCAGGTTTTGTTAACCTAAGCATGAGTGAGAACAAGGGTGGTGGTGATAAAAGACCCGAGCAGGGTGGGAAAGGCAAGAACTACCAGAAACAGACTTCTGTCTTTAAAACAGACATGGAAGGCTCACCCCCTGAAACTACTATGGGTAAACAAGCCCCAATTAAGACCTGTCCTTGCTGTCAAGGAGAACATAGGCTTTCAGACTGTGCAAATTTCAAGGGAAGGGACTTACCCGGCCGTTAGCGACTGGTAAAGGAGAAGAGATTGTGTCATATATGCCTTAGGCCAGGACATATGAGGGACAGATGCCATACTACCACTTTTTGTAACTGCAAAAGTGAGCGAAAACACCACACCTTGTTACATAACCCCCCTAGAGCTAAAGATGACCCTCCCAAAGAACTTAACTCGAGCGCAGGGGAGGGGACGACCGAGGGACCCCCTAGAAGAGACCATGCTCAGGGCACCCGGGGTGGGGAGCCACACAGGCAAACCGAGCAATACGCAACATTTTCTGAAAGAGCCACAAAAACGGTGTTACTACATGTTGTACCAGTTAAATTGATTGCCCCAAATGGGAACTCTCTGACAACGTATGGGCTACTGGATAATGGCTCAAGAGGAACTATGATAAGCTCGGAGGTTTCAGCGAAACTCGAACTTAAAGGTCATACTGAGGAAATATCCATCACCACCATGATGGGAAGTAGTAAGGAACAGATAGAGGTTGTGGAGTTTGAACTGCAACACGCAAGTGGTGAAGGGGATAGAATTCCCGTAACTGAGGGTTTGGTAACGAAGAAATTCAATGTCAACGAAAAGTGTCTTCCTAAAGATATTGACAGAGAGGCACACCCGCATCTGAGGGATATTGAGATTCCCTCGGTAGACATGCCTAAGGTTTCGGTTCTGATAGGAAAGGACGTTGGCTATGCGCATGAGGTGTTTGAAGTGCGTAGACCAGCGACGAAAGCAAGTGATTTGAAGGCTTTGAGAGGTCCTCTTGGATGGGTAATTACAGGAACCCTTCAAGGGGAGACCTCATGCAAGGAAGTAAACCTGAACTTTGCTGATTATAAGAAAGAACTTCAGCATCAGATTGAGCGGTTCTGGGATTTGGAGAGTTTCGGTACAAAGAGTGTTGGGACGGACAAGGGATCCCCAAGTTTTATATCGCACCATCTGTCCAGGGAAGACAGGAAGGCTATCGATAAGTTGGAGAAGACCATTACTAAGCGTGATGGTCACTATGAAACAGGCCTCCTGTGGCGGGATGATGATGTGACCCTACCTAATAACCGGAATGAAGCCGATGAAAGACTGAATAGTCTGAAGCGTAAGTTTTCACGAGAGCCTGGATTGGAGGAGAAGTATCGAGCAGCCATGGAGAAGTATATCACTAAAGGGCATGCACGCAAACTCAGCCCAGAAGAAGCACAAGAGACTGGACCGAGAACTTGGTACTTACCTCATTTTGCAGTGACGAATATCAAGAAACCTGGTAAGCTGAGGATAATTTTTGATGCTGCATCAGAGTACCAAGGTACTTCGTTGAATAAGAACTTGTTACATGGACCTGATTGTACAAACAGCCTGACTGGGGTGCTCCTACGGTTCAGGGAGGACAATGTTGCATTGGTAGCTGATATAGAAGGGATGTTCCTTCAGGTCGGAGTTAGAGAAGAAGACCAAGATTCTCTGCGATTTCTTTGGTGGGACAAAAGCTCTGATGACCCTCCAGAAGAATATGCCATGAACGTGCATGTCTTTGGGGCAACCGACTCGCCTTGTGCAGCCAACTGGACACTCAAGAAAACTGTAACTGACAATGCTGGTGACTTTGGAGAAACCACCATCGAAACTGTCCTGCATAATTTTTATGTGGATGATGTACTAAAAAGCGTAGACACGAGTGCGAGTGCAGTCACGCTTGCGAACGAGTTAACCGAACTTTGTGGTAGAGGAGGGTTCAACCTCACAAAGTTTATGAGTAACAGTAGGGAGGTCCTTGCTGAAGTGCCTATCGAGAAGAGGGCAGCACCAACGCTTGATTTAGATCTTGATGAACTCCCAGTCGAGCGGGCACTTGGAGTTAGATGGAACGTGGAGACAGACACCTTCGGGTTCAAGGTGAGCAACACTGAGAAGGCTGATACTATGAGAGGAGTACTATCGACAATCAGCTCTGTCTTTGACCCTTTGAACTTTGCTGCACCAGTGATAATGCGTGGCAAGCAGATCATGCAAGCCCTATGGAGGCGGAAGGCACCATGGGACGAGCCGCTCAGTGGAGACATTCTGCGTCAGTGGCAGACATGGAAAAGGGAACTTGTACGGCTTGAAGATTTGTCCATCCCCCGATGCTACTTCAGCAGGCCAGACCATGAAGGTGTTGGACTACAACTCCATCACTTTAGTGATGCCTCGGAGGCAGGATACGGGTCAGTAAGCTACTTACGAATCGAGTACCCGGACGGAATGGTGGAGTGTGCTTTCGTCGCCGGAAAGTCAAGGAATGCACCTATTAAAGGCTCAACCATCCCAAGGCTGGAGCTACAAGGAGCCCTACTGGCAACACGGGTGGACCAAGCAGTTCGCCGAGAACTGGACCTGAAGCCTGACAGAGTCGTGTTCTGGACTGATTCGATGATAACACTTAACTATATCAATAATGAAACCCGCAGATTCCAGACGTATGTAGCCACCAGGGTTACAGAGATTCGCGAAGCGACTAATCCTGACCAATGGCGACACTGTCCGGGAAAACTAAATCCTTCCGACGAAGTAAGTCGAGGTCTAACCATAGATGAGTTTCTCCGGGATGAGCGATGGCTTAATGTTCCGAGTTTCTTGAGAGAGTCAGAAGATCAATGGCCAGATAATAAATTTGATGCCCTGTCTGAAGAAAGTCTGGAGATAAAGAAAGAAGTGTTCTTCACTGACCTGGAGCCAGGAGATGGCCTGGAAAAGCTTCTAACCGACACTTCTGATTGGATGAAGACCATTCGAAAGGTTGCGTGGGTAATGAAGTTTGTGGAGTGGTTGAAGACAAGAAAGCATGCAAAGCCTACTGAAAAGACACCTGGAGAGTCAGAGAACAAGCTAAGTCCAGACGACATAGAACGCGCCAAGCGACGAATAGCTGTACTAGTACAGCGGGAAAGTTTCCCTGAAGAAGTGAAGGCTCTGAAGGCAGGAAAGGAGGTGAATGTTGCTAGTGCTATCTTGAAGCTTAAGCCGGTCATGAAAGGCGATGAAGTTATGAGAGTTGGAGGAAGGATCTCGATGGCACCGATGAGTGATGATGCCAAGAATCCCATGATATTGCCGAAACAGAGTCATATCACTACTATCTTGATCCGCCACCTACACGAAAGCAACGGTCATTGTGGCGTGGAACAAGTACTATCCCTGCTGAGAGAGCAGTTTTGGATTGTGAAAGCGAGAGTGGCCATCAAGGCTGTTCTTGGAAGATGCATTCATTGTCGCAAGCAAAGAAGAACTACTTTGAAGCAAGAGATGGGAGATCTACCTAGAATTCGGATGATCCCTTACGAGCCACCCTTTACGTATACAGGTATTGACTATTTTGGACCGCTATATGTTAAGCGGGGAAGAGGAAGAGTGACTGAGAAGCGCTGGGGAGCTATCTTTGTTTGCATGAAGTCCCGAGCAGTTCATCTCGAGTTAGCTAAGTCGCTAGAGACGGATGATTTCATACTCGCTCTGATGAGGTTCCTGAATCGCAGGGGCCATGTTGTGGAACTGTGGTCGGATAACGGGTCCAATTTTGTGGGAGCTGATCGGGAGATACGTGAACATCTGGAAGGAATGGATCATGACAAGATCGGACGTGAGTGTTCTGCGAAAGGATGCAAGTGGATCTTTAATCCACCTGGAGCCACCCACATGTCAGGCGTGTGGGAGAGGATGGTGAGAGTCGTCAAGCGAAGTCTGAAGGCGATCCTGGGGAAGAACCCCCTCAACGATGAAGTGCTGACCACCGTGTTTACTGAGGCAGAACGTATCGCGAATTCAAGACCGCTAACCCGGAATCCAGAGAATCCTGATGATGAGGATCCTCTTACGCCCAATCACTTTCTGAACGTGCGACCTACGATGAATCTTCCTACGGATACGGATGAACGGGCAGATAAGTACAGTCGGAAGCGGTGGAGACAAGCGCAATTACTTGCTAACCACTACTGGCGTCGCTGGTTGAAAGAGTACATTCCTTCCTTGCAAGTTCGAAGCAAGTGGAACAGGAAACAGCGAAACCTACACGTCGGAGATATAGTGCTCGTTGCGGACGACAACGTTGGACGAAACAACTGGCCTCTTGCGCGCGTAATTAATGTGTTTCCTGGCGTGGATGGATTGGTAAGGAGTGCAGAGGTGCGCGGTAAAGGGACGACCTACAAGCGCCCGGTAACCAAGTTGTGTCTGCTGGAAGCCGAGGATAAGGATGTCTAGATACGGATCGGATTGGAGACTCAAGGGACAGACGTAGATAGTGTAATATAGAACGGACATTAGCGTTATGACAATACGTTTATAGTTATGAACCTCCTCCGCAGGAGTTCATGGGGGGCGGGATGTTGTCGCCATTATCCGGGCTCCCTGTGTTAGAGGCCTGGTTCCGAGCTTTGCGCGGTCGCATAGCCTCGTGCAAAACGTTTTCAGTTCGTCGAGAATTTCCTGGAGTTTTTAATTGGAGTTTTTGACCTGAATCTAATGAATATTGTATGGATTTGTTTTTGGATGGATTCCGCACCCGTGTAAGTATCATGCGTTTGTATAATTAGCGGAAATTGCCATAATTTTCATCTTCAGTATTTGTTTATTTCAGCGAATCTCGTGGTAATTCGTGATAATTTTGAAGTTGAAACTTGTGTAGAACTTTACCCGTGAATATCGACAAGTGGAAAATAAAAGTTGTGTTCATATCCAGAAGCATCTCATCTATCTGACCTATCTGAATTTCAACACCTAGATTCAGATATTTGCAATTTGATTGAAACAAGTCAGTATATTCCACATAGTCAAAATGAATGTAGACTCACATATATAGCACAGCTACACAACCTTTTATTGTGGTACAGGTGTGAAGCATGGAATTATTCTTTTTAGGTTCTTCATCAGTGTAATCCTTGCATTCAAACATTCTCATATACTGGTAACATTTGATTGGACTTTTATCATACAGAGGTGGGGTATGCAGTCATCAACCACATTCCAGAAAATGATAAGCAGCACATCACATTGTGACTGCCACCAAAATGAACAAATGAAATGGACTGTTTGTACAATAGTATTTTAAGTCACTAGCTTGATTCTTCATTTTTAGAGCATCACTCTAATAAAAAAAAATATTATAAGGTTCTTATAAAAAAAGGAATGTATTTATTATAACTTACAGTACTTTCATATTATGAAAAGTCCAAATACCAGCAGACAATCAAGAGGCTATATTGAAACACTATAGTAGGCATCCATGAGTTCAAATAATTGTGTAAAAAGTAGCCAATGAAATGATGGTTGTACTTTATTGACTGAAAAACATTACAGCATCCTTACAGTATAAATTTTAAATAATATATAATGTATAATTAACAATTAGTGATATATGAACTATTTTAAAGAAAACGCCATTCATATTATTAAAATACAGATTAAAACCATAGCCAGTCAAAGCTATTACAGTAACATTACTAAAGATATTTCGCAAAATAAAGAAGAATGAAAACCTGAAGTTTCTAAATAAATTCTCATATTAGCCTAGCGTATGAAGGATGCAATTTCGGATGTCATGTTACACAATTGACTTCAAAGCAAAGTACTCGAAATGTAGAATGTAAGACAAGGAAAATGTTATACCTGAATCTTCTTATTCATTTTCAAGTAAAAGCTTATTTTACCCATTTCTAAGACTAATAACTTCATTAGCAGCACGACAAAGTTTTTACGTACATGTACACCGATTCCTCAGATCCCTTGTGGTTTGGTTGTGATATGTTGCTCTTGCATAGTTTCGAGCTTGAATGATTCAACGTGAGGTTGTTTGATGCAACGTGAAATGAGACGAAAACAAATGGCTGCCACAAAGTTTCAGCGGTAATGCCAAAGAGCAACATAGACCACGCCATCTTGTTCATACTGTACGTCACAAAAGCGACCGCTGACAGTTTATGCGCTGACGAGCAAAACATCCAAGATGGCGGCGAAACGTCGAATTTCTCGAAAACGAATTATAACCGCGCGAAAACACCTACAGTAAGCGTATTTTTTGTTTTTACATGTAAATACGAGTCCTGGTTGTATTTAGCTTGCAGTTCCCCTTTAACAACAACCTCTGATAGGCGCGCTTGAAGTAGTAGCTTTGTTTCAAATTTTGCTTGATTTGATACCTTTATTTTATCTTAATGGTTTTACATCTTTTGATAATTTTAAACATTTTAGTTTTTACTTTTTTGAATTCTTCAATTTCTTATAAATAGAAGAAAAATTCGAGATATTTGCACACAAAAAAAACATTAACCATTTTTATAACAAAATATCGGTACATTAAGCTTAGCACAACACACACACAAAACAGACCGTTAATAGGTTCATTCCTAAGCTAAAGACTTCATTAATTCAATCAATCGTTCATTCATTCAATTCTATTAAAATCTCCGTGATTTACCAAGTGCAGAGGAATCCCTCTTAAGGAATTCACTTGATAAGTGCACTTCATTATAAAAAAACAGCCATGGATGTGCGAGCTGTTTTATCGCATTAGTAAGCGATAATATATTTATGCGATCTTTTTGGAGTTTATTTACAGTCACAGTCACATCAGTCACAGTCACACAGCCACAGTCATAGTCATTGCAATAATACGATAGGCGCAAACTAGGTCAGTGGTCTCACGAGGCTAGACTGCAACACGTGACCGGGCAGCTTTTTTTGCAACTTCTCTTACATAATGGAGGACATATCGGTGAGATGCGGCGGATTCGTTGCCATGGTAACACTGGGCCAATAGGTAGGCGGGTCCGCCCTGTGCCTGTATATGAAGTATATCCCGGTATATCAAAAGGTTGGAGTGAAGTGTTAACGCAGCACGTGGAAGGGCAGGGCGGGCCGCACCATGATTGACAGGACGCCGGACATCCGGGTACTTCAGGACTTGGATCTTTAATTCGCATGTCTGGTAGGTTGCAGCAGACGTCAGGACAGAGGTCGGAGCAGAGGTCTTTGCATTGCTCGGGACAGGGGGGCTGGGTAAGAGTGCCGAGGGATGACGAGCCCGGCGCGTTCACTGCACGTGAAATGAACAAGAAGATATAAGACACATTTGATATAAAACACATTTGATAACAAGAAGTTATTAGACACATTTGATATAAGACACATTTGATATAAGACACATTTGATATTAGACACATTTGATATAAGACACATTTGATATAAGACGCATTTGATATAAGACACATTTGGTATAAGACACATTCGATATAAGACACATTTGATAATCAAGTGATGGGATGTTTCTTTTGTGATCAAGTGACTGTTGGAGTACGTGACTCGAAGCCGCCTGTCACGTGATCCCATAGTCGTGTTTAATTTCCAGGTAATTAACAACTAGGTCGTACTTTCGTGGCCGCCTCGTTTGGGTAGTGATTCGGACTTTGGGGAAAGTTTGATTGCTTGGTTTGTTTGATACTTATAATCTATAAAGCTAGCTCACTCTCATGTTTTACTTACTCGTTATTCCACTCTCTAACTCGCTCAATCACTCGCACTGCCCCTTATTGGATTCTACCTACCAGGACAGTAGGTCCAGAGTCCGTCCAGGTCGAGGTTATAGGTGACTGAGCACCAGGGCTTCCCTTTCGTATCATTCACACAAGTGGCGTGCAGTTTGCCGCCAAACACAAAGGGAAAGTGACAACAGTACCCACTGCTTGTCCCCCCGGAACCGATGAAGCACTCTGATAAGAGAAGGAACATGTAGTATAATGTAGGTAATTAAAATGGGTGACAGTAAAAGTGACGATGATGGGCGTAGCGATGTTTGTGATAATGGTGTAGTAGTCGAGATGATTATGATTATGATATTGTCGCTGGCGTTGTGGCGATAATAATAACGATGAAAATGGTGTTGTTAGTGATGATAATGATGATGATGATTTTATTGTTCTTGTTGTTGTTGGTGATAATGATGATGTTTGTCTTGCTGAAGACGATGACAATGTTGGTGATAATGGTGTTGGTTTTGGTCTTGGTGATGACGATGACGATGTTGATGATGACGATAATACTGCTGTTGGTCTTTACGATGTTTAAGATGATAATGGTATTGGTCTTGGTGATGATGATAATGGCGTTGGTCTTGGTGATGATGATAATGGTGTTGGTCTTGGTGATGATGATAATGGTGTTTGGTGTTGGTTTTGGTGTTGATGTAATTGTGTACTCACGCGGACAAAATCCCCATTTCTTATCTTTGTCGTAGTCTTGCGTGGTGGCGCACCATCGGAAGTTTTTCTCTTCTCTTGTGCATCGATGCATGGTGATTCCTTTGTAAACAAACGGGAATTTGCAACAGCTTCCGGGTGGCGAGTTACCGGCATGTACCTCAAGATGGCCGGGTGGACACACTAAAACACGAATCATTTCGATTTAAGTCCTACTGTATAGACATATAAACATATAAAAGTCCTACTGTGTAGACATATAAACAGCTAGTTAGCAATCTCTACTAAGCAGGGACTCCTTTGCAGAGTGCAAAAAAAAAAAAAAAGCAAAAACGTCAAAAAGGCAAAAACGTCTAGTTTGCCATAAGTCTATTTAACAGAAAGAAACCAAATTTTGATCGCTCCATAAGAGATGTAAAGCAAACAAGAGTAGAAATAGATGCGCTTTATAGCTTACTAGATTGCGGTGTGCTTTTTGGCGCCTTTGGGCAGATGACCGGAGGTGGGCATGGCGGACACGAGGGCGGCACTAGCGTGACCGTTAAATTACCGGTTGCCGCAGCAACCAGGCACCCAGATGAGGCTGGGCAGGGGGGACACGTGACGGGTGAAGGTGAAGTCGGACAAAGTACTTCATCCTGGAGAAGAATCATCTTATTGCTGACTTCGCCGGTTTCCTTTGTATTGATGACTTGACATTTTGTCGGGGCTGGTGTTGTGGGTTGGGGAAAGATGGGTGGGGGTTGAGTCCTAGGGGGGTCTATAGGGGGGATTGGTGGGGGTTGAGTCCTGGGGGGGTCTATAGGGGGGATGGGTGGGGGTTGAGTCCTGGGGGGGTCTATAGGGGGGATGGGTGGGGGTTGCGTCCTAGGGGGGTCTATAGGGAAGATGGGTGGGGGTTGAGTCCTAGGGGGGTCTATAGGGGAGATGGGTGGCAGGGTCATTGGTGCTGGTGTTGTCGGTGTCATTACTGGTTTAGTTGTTGCTGACGTTGTTTTTGCTGGTGTAGTTGCCGTTGTTGATGGTGTTGCCGTCGCTGTTGGGCAAGGTATGTAGCAAGGAGGCAAACAGGTCAAAGGACCGCTGTTGAAAGTGTTAGTTGCTTGCAGGCACATATAACCTGCTGGCATCCTGTTTCTTTCAAACTCTTTAACGGTCAAATCAATCCTCCATTCCCTAACAATAAAAGCGGCAAACGCGGAGCCCGAGGTCAAGTCAAGGATAACCAAATCTTCTAGCTGCTTGATTAAAGTGTCACGTCTCACTTTTACAGACGTCCCTTTTGTAAACCTCATACGAACTTTCTCAGCGATCTCTACGATCACTTCAGTGTCCGCCAAAAATGAGACAAACTCGTGTTGTGATTGGTAGAGCAAGGAAAAGGGAGGTTTATTGGTCATGCGCAGACGCGTTAGCTGTTCGTGTATTGTTTTCTCTGCTATCTCCTTTGCCTTCTTCTCGGCCAAGTGCCGAAGAGTGGTCGAGTTTATCTTGGTAACTAATAAAATAAAACAAATAATTGCAACAGATGTTAACATGAAAGGTAAGGCAGCTATTCGGGGTTTTTCGCCATGCGCAGAGTTTTGGGCGCCATCTTGTTTTGTTCTGGCCGCGCGAGAGCTGGGGAGGCGAGAGGGGAGTGAAAAACGCCGGAAAACTATGCTTTTTACTCGTGGAACACGAGTTTTGGGAATAACCACGTAAATTTACCTCAAGTGGCGGCGGTGGTGTGGACACTTTGATTATAAAGAATGATTGGTCAATATATTGCCCAATCGAAAAGTGTTTACTTTAAAACCGTACAAAGAGCGAATAAAAACAGCCGTCTTATTTTACACGTTCCCTATGGATTATGGGGCTGTGACTCTTTTAGCCAATCGTGAAGTGTGTACTTTTTAAAAACCGTACAGAGAGCGAATCAAAACAGCTGTCTTGTTGTATCTCTAGTCGCCATTTTGAATTAATTGTTGTAAATCTTGTGAGTTGTGAGTTGTTCTACTTCAAGAAATTCATTTGGGCGTCGAATCTTAAAAAAAATCATGGTTATCTACGCTGCTGATGAAAGAGAAACACACCAAGTCCACATTCGTGAATACAAAAGCCAATGTGAAGTGCCTTACTCTCGCCGGGGCAGATTTGAAACTCTTCACGTCGAAATCAAATCGACAATTACCGTAGGTAAAGTCAATAATATAAGCAGTAATTGTTATAAAACTTTAGGATTCGTTGGGAGAGAATTTGTAAATGCTTGTTAATTATTTATGATTTTACATCTAGACCCATCAAAGCAGGTAAACATATTTCTTCATATGAACTCTTTTAAGAGTTCATATGAATACTTAAAAATATTATTCTTCAGATTATTTTATTGTTACCCTTCTCCTTCTCTTCTTTCTAGGTTCTTAGCTTCTCAAGCAGTGGAATTGCATGTTAATTGTTAGACCTGTGAATCAAATGAAACTCAACCAAGAATTCCCAGTACAACATTTAAGAGTAAAGTGAAATTCTAAAGAACTTGCAAATGATCTTACATATAGCAAATTCAAGTTAAGACAAAAAACATCCTTCAGTCATCACAGCCTTCATCTGTTCTGTTCATGCTTTACCATACGAGCTACAAGCAGCAATAACTTAAAAGGAGGGAAAAACAAGTGCAGTTAAAAATGAAAAAATACACTCAGCAACATCATGTACCAAGATCAACAATCAGAAATTGCCCAGATATTATTGTCTTGCCATGCTTTGTCAAGTTGAAGGAAGGAGTAATCCACTGCTTTTAATTCCTATAGATGCCATGTTTATTTTCTACTTCGTGAATAAATAGGACTAATAACAAGAATTTCAGACCTTTTTTTAAACAAACGATTGGAATGTTATTCCAGAAAATTAATGTCCAGAACCCTGCAAAATAGGGTAGCCTGTATCTCTTTAATATGCAGGAATATCCAATAACCCTATTTTTTTTTCTCATCTAGGGGCCTGACCCCAGACCCTGTAATTTCTAATAAAACAAAGTGAATGACTGGGTGAGAGTTAGCAATGGCCCCCAACCTTTCCGATTCCCCCAATCCCCTCGATTCAGGGGGTGGTGAAATACATCACCTAGACATATTCTAGTCTTAATGTTTTCTGTACAAAAATTCCACGAGTTCGCCATTGCGTTGCTTTGATTCTGAGTAACAACTCACACTTGGTCCAAACAGCGTGAAACATGTATTACTTGTCACGCCAATTGAAATAAGGTCGGAACGAATCGCTTTAGCACACGGTATGATATATAATATGAAACGATAGCGCTATGCAAATGTGATACACTTCCAAACAGCTTAAAATACTACTGTCGGCGACTGTGGCTTTTTAGCGGAGCCCGCGCGGAGCCCCATAGGTATAGAAATTGGTCATAAACTAGGTGACTCGAAATTTGTGGACATGACGTTATGTCACACGCTGTCAGCTATCTGTACCACTCACGTGATCAGCTCATGCGACCAGGCCAGCTAATTAATTGATCGCTCTAAACCAATGATAGACAAGCTCCAACAAGAACTGGGGAGACTTGAAAAAGCAGGGGGGGAACTAAGCCTATTCTGACTTTTGACATAAAACGATCAACGCCGCTGATCGTATTCAACAGAATACAAGTTGGCAGGGAAGAATTGACAAGAAAATTGTTTCATAGAGAAAATGCAACTGATTAGCCGGTCATGAGAAAACCGGAAAATGAGAATTTGCAGAATACATCTGTCTAAGGGACTGCTTTGTACTTTTACAAGCTGGGAATAATAAAATGTCATCGGCTCGATTGCAGTTGATTTTAGATGAAGGAAAAGGCTACAAAACCGGCAGAATTTATCAGGGAATTGTCGAGGCTCTGCACTACTATTTTCATTAAGATGTTACAGAGCAAAATCAGAGAAGAAAGCTTTATGATAGCTAAAATACGAAATTGTTCTCCGAAACAACAAGCTAAGGTGAGAGATAGCAGTTAGTAGCATTATATACCCTAAAAATAGGACAGTCAACCCCATCTGAGCCCCACTACCCCTCCTGAATTGATGCTGTCAAATCTGATACTGTTAGACAGGAGTAGGAGAAGGATAGCGAATTGAAATATTTGTATTCACAAAGATTTGTAGTTGCATCTTCCAGCAACTGTTACCTGAATTTTAGTAAAAGTTTTAAAAACTGGCTGAAAATTTTCATCATGGAATTTTTTAGGTACAAAATGTTTGGCTCTCTTGCTGTAAACATCTGCTGATGTCTCTTGATCTTTATTATAGAAATGTAAAATAGTAAATATATGTTCAGAATCAGTTTTCTATCAAATGAAGCTACACACTTAGAGCACTGTTAATAAAAAGTACTATCGCCAATATTTTTTGTTATGCTGCAAAAGAAGTGGTAATTGGGAGGAGGTCTGCATTTCATTACAGTTGTAAAAATAGCTAAGATCAAATAAAGCTTGGACTGTGCATTTCAAACAAGTTGCATGTATGAAAGAGTGGGGGGAGGGGTGTATAAAGCACTTGATATACATCACTCTTTAGTCTTTCTACAGCATATATACCCTAACCCTAACCCTAGCCTGGGGGGACTTCGATAAAAACAGACGGGGTGATCGCCAGCAAAATCAATTTTAAACCTAATGGATAGTAAATTAGGTGTGGTTAAAGGAATTTTTAACCCTAAGAGATAGCAGAATCAGAAAAATTATGTTAAACACCCCTGAGTAATAGCAATTGGTCGAATTTTATACCCTAGGAGATAACAGAATCATGAAAAAACGTTAAACAACCTCTCAGGAATAGCAGTTTGCCGAATTTTATACCCAAATTGAAAAAAATCCTTCAACACCCTAAGGGATGGCAGTTGTTTAAAATGTTATACCCTAAAAGATGTGACGATCACCTCTGTCTACTTTTCTTAAGAGTCTGGAGGTGAAAGTTGTTATTATGGATCTCTTTTTTATTCTTAAAATAAATCGTAGTTTAGAAACTCTTTAAGGTGTCATACCCTTAAACTGCCCGAGGTTTCTCCATATGAAAATCGCAATAAAGCTGGCTCCGCTTTTAGGCAGTGCCTAAATATATATTAACCCAACTATATGCAGAAAATTCAAGAGAGAGAAATATTTATCTACCCGAGGTTTGTTCAAAGCTTTGAAAGGACCCGTTGGTACCGCGGAACTTTTTTTTTTCGCGTTTTCAGGCAGAATGTTTTACCCCTGAGGTGTGGCTCCACCTATAACCCCACAAGTTACTGAAAGCGCTTCCGAGAAGAAAGAGCTTGAGTAAAGCGGCGAGGAGGACGAAGATTGCGGTAGACTCGAGTTACTGAAAGCGCTTCCGAGAAGAGAGAGCTTGAGTAAAGCGGCGAGGAGGACGAAGATTGCGGTAGACTCGAGTTACTGAAAGCGCTTCCGAGAAGAGAGAGCTTGAGTAAAGCGGCGAGGAGGACGAAGATTGCGGTAGACTCGAGTTACTGAAAGCGCTTCCGAGAAGAGAGAGCTTGAGTAAAGCGGCGAGGAGGACGAAGATTGCGGTAGACTCGAGTTACTGAAAGCGCTTCCGAGAAGAGAGAGCTTGAGTAAAGCGGCGAGGAGGACGAAGATTGCGGTAGACTATACAAGCACCAGGACTACAGCAAACGCGACGGAGACTGACCGTATGATAGGAAATCTAAGAAGAACAAAGGATTCCTATTCGGAAATTTTAGGTGAAAGTTATTGTGTTACCAAAACATCAGCGTAGAACCCATGATTTTAAATGATGAAAGACAGAGTCTTATTTTCATTACATATTAAGACTCTTGTTTGAAAACATCGTCCATTTGCAATGAAATGGTTGTGATTGTTCGAGATGATGAAGCCGCCGAGCAGTCGGTCATTGATTATTGGGATCAAATTGTAATTCCCCCAACGTGGACTACATAATGAGCGAGTAGAATAAGCTGGTTCTACTGCACGCGTTGTTTCATTTTTTTCCTTACAAGCTCGCCCGGTACCAAACAAGATGGCGGCCACGACAAAGCGCATTGCAAAAGACACCGGGTATTACGCCTTCAAGCAGGCTAACACGACAAGGTTGCAATCGGAGAATCCATGTGTTGTAGCCTGTATTGCTTGTTTATCAATTAATAAGGCAATTCAGCGTAAAATGGCCCTTGGTTAGCTGTGGCATGTGCTTACAAACATTCACATTGATTGAAAAGATCAGGATGCAGCTATTTGCACTTAATTCATGGACCACTGCGGGTTACGGCACATGGATTCTCTAACCTTATTTGAAATGGGTGTGTTTAACCCTGTGTTGATTTGCTTTACTTAGATGAGAATCACCTGGAAGTCTGTACAGATACTGTACACTGATTGGAGCGTCGACCTGTCCATCTGGCGTTGTCATGCCAACAGACAGATGGTCTGGGCCAGTCGACTCCTTGTGCAGGGCTAGGATGTAGTAGGGAACTCCAGCTATCAGGTCGATCGGGTCAGACTTAACGCCAGTCAGTCTGGAATACATCGATTTAGCTCAATAACACATTAAATACCAACAATGTACCAAAAACTGGTATTCGACTCTATCAATTTTCGTCTTTAATGAGACTTCTTCAAGGCTTACTAAAGAAGGTGAATCGTTACAAGCTTTTATTATATGGCTACGATAGTACGCGCGCTGTGATTGGCTAATTGGTAGTGGTGACATTCTAGTTTGGCCCGTCTCTGAGGGCATTACGGAATTCCGTTTTGCCCTTCAAAAAAAAAAAAATTCACAATCTTCTGTTTGTTTAATTTTTTTCCACCTTCAAACTGCAAAATGAGCGACAGCGAACATTCGAGTAGCGAATACTAACACCCAGAATAAACAGAAATGGTTGGTTGGCGGGCCGTCTTTTTCCGTATCTAGAGCGGGACATTTTGTGAGCTTTTTTGTGTTGCTTTGTTGGGTTGCACGAATTTCGCTAAAACAAAATCGACCAAAACACCAAAGCCATAAAAAAAAATGGGAATGGACGAGCACTCTGAGTCAGAGTTTTATTATCCTGAAGAGATTGAAGATGAAAATTTTGACAATTAAGAGAAAAAACAATAAGATGACTAGCCGCCACCGATAGCCAAGAAATACGAAGCTTAAGTCATATCGGATAAACAAACAAAATGAATAAATAACAAGGGGTGTAAAGACCCAGAAAAGTCTCTTTAAGATAAGCACTGCCTGTTATTTGTAAATGCAATATTTCTAATATAGATTTAGGCACTGCCTAAAAGCGGAGCCAGCATGACTTTTTTTCAGCATAAACTTGTGTAGAACCCCCTTTCCCTGAACTTTCAATTATGCATCATGTTCCACCACCCACAAAAAGGCACCATATGTAAAACATATAAAGATTGCATGTTCTATAAATACTGCAACTATTATTAACAGGTGTCCTCCCAATCCTCCTAGGGAATACCTAGAACAAATATGTTTTTTCTTCTAGGTAAAAAAAGTATTTATTGACATTACTAAGGATATCATTAACTAAACTATACTTGATAGACAACTGATACAGCAAAATTAGCAAAATAAATTTATGCTTTAACAGGGAAGGCTTTCAGGTGTGAAGGGAGGTCATATTATAAAATGAGGATCAATTAAAGTTCCTCACAAAAAAAACTGGGTGCTATTTTATACTCTTCAAAATTAAAAACAATAAACAAATACATGTCAAATTCCTATACATTAATAAGTATATCAGCAAATGACACTATCACAGTGGATTTCAGGTAAAAGTACTCACTCCCTGCCTGTACTGTCCCAATTCCTTTTACTTTTTTAAATCACTTTACTTAACTTGCAAAGATAGGGCTTGTGTAAGTTTTAAGCAATTCAAATATTAGAAAAATAACTTTATTAACCTTCTCTATTGTGCTTTAGAATGTAACTTTGCTAAGGGTGGATTAAAAGCACTCCGACATATTTGAACAAATTCTGAGTACATTATTTTATTATCCAGTTAAGAACCACATATAAGAACCTAGAATGAACCTGTTAACCTAAAATTATCAAATTAGAATCCTTTTTATAAGCATCTATTTAGCCTATAATTTGAAATAGGTTGAAATAGGAAAATTGATTTCTAAATAGTTTTAAATATGATCTTAAGAGATCATATAGGAGACCTGTTTTTGTTTTTTATGATTAACTTACTCAATCTCAATTACTTTACCATGAGTCATGTAATAGCAAGAGACTATTTATGAACCTAAATAGCCTAAATGTCACTAACTACACATTATACAAGAACCTGTCAGGCTAACTTGGAAAAAAAAAACTAGGTTTTTCTCTTTTTATAACTCTGGTTCATTTTTTTAGAACAATTTTTCCATTAAAATATTATCTTACTTTTTGTTACTTTATATGTGTTTATTTTTGGTGACCTACATTAAATACCAATGCCTTATATGTACATCCTGCCCTGGGTTATGCCTCTTAGCCAGCAGCTTGTGTCTATCAGCTTGATTTCAGAATCTCTGGCTGAGATTAACCTGAAGAAGTTTGGAGAAAAGCATTTAAGAAAAAACTGGTAATTTTCTTACGATACAAATATTATACCACAAAAACCTAATTCATAAAACCTAAAACTAAAAATAGGATACAAATATTATACCACAAAAAAACATTATTTATAAAACCTAAAACTAAAAATAGTCCCAACTCAAATTTTCTAAAATGATTCCCATTACAGAAAATGAACGTATGAACGTTGCTGTTTCGTAAAGCTCTATGATCTGATGAGCCAGAGGTTGAAAGCTTTTATAGGAGAAGCTGCAGAGAGAAAAAAACATTGCTTTTGAGCACATTGCTCCTCTACAAAAAAGCTGTCTTGGCTTTCTATGAAACCTGAATTTTACTTTTGGACCACATTATATTGTGCCATGAGAAAAAAAACTTTTTTAAGGTTTGTAAGAAAACATTGAGATACCCAGTGTTATTGAAAATATTGTAGGTGGTATAAAAACAAGGCATGTTTTTTAGGTAATAACAGATCCTCAAGGTCCTAATATGTATGTGCACCTTCTTTTAAAATCAAAACAGAATTCCAGAATAGTCGCTTTAAATTTCAAGTGTTTATCCAATGTATGTTGTTTTTCACAAATTACAGGGTTTTAGGAGACCAGCTCTCAATTTCTTTAAGGTTTTAGGAAACCATTTCTCCATTTCTTTCTCCAAAGAAAGCTGGAGTTTACCCAAGTAATTCATTTAAGCCTTGCTCATCTTTGTAAGAATTTGACCAATCATTCATTGAAAAGAATTAAAAATCACTTTTGGTTTTATTTCTAGTATATCATAGCTGTCAACCAAACTCGGACAGAAATCTTGTGAAATCGGATGAAATACAGCAAATATGTGAAAAAAAAAAAAACAAGAGAGCCAATGTGGATGAATACAGAGAATGTATGAACATTCTCACAAAAATTAGGTTTATGATGAGGTCCAAAATCTTGTGACAGAGTTGACAGCTCTAGTAACTTATACTCAATTCATTCATGAATAGTAGTTATAATTTTCCTATGATAGATGGTGAATGGCAGATTTAGAGATCGAATTTGATAAATACAGCCTAGAATACTTATTCCCTGAGGTAAGTACTTAAGGGTGTACTGACATCTGTTGCTAAGGAAAATTGAATATAGCATAAAAGCTTTGTGGAGGGTCATAAGGGTCTGATATTTGCCAAGTTGACCACCACAAGTGTGCTGACTATTATGTTAACGTTACCCAGTGACTTCATAATGTGACGTCATAGATACAGATAAAACCAAATACTTCAAGTAAAATTGCTCGAAAACAAATATTAAATAGGTTTTATGAATATTGAGGGATGGGCGCATTAAGCCAAGCATGCGTTTTAGAAATGATTAAGTAATTGTGTTTTTTTTGATTTTTTAAAGGTCCTGAAATCAAGATTATTTGATATAATTTTTGTTCCTGTTAGATTAACACTAAATCCAAAAGGAATACAGAAAAAATATTGCGTTTTGAAATGGCGACTTGGCGACAAAAAAAGCTTTAGTTTTAGAAAACACAGAACCGGAAGTGAAACAAAGCCCGCGCGTGCTCATTCGGCCTACTCAGACACACTGATATCTCACATGATGAAATTTAAATGAGCGCGCGCAGGTAGTGAAAATTGAAAACTTTGGCTTAAAAAGGGTTGGCTTGACTAAATCTTCGCTGAATCTTCGTTTTTACAAAACATTGGAAATATCATCACCCGAAAAGGCTGAGATCAACTTGAAGTCAATTTTTGGGAGCTTGAAACGCATATTTTTATCTCTTTTACTTCAGGAAAGCTTGAAATGACAAATTCCGTGTTATGTATATGCGCGCGCTCAACGCCACCAGCGTAGCAACGTCGTTCCTGAGCAACACTAATGTCAGTACACCCTTAAAGTAAATTAAATTCAACAATGAAAAAGGTGTTCAAAGTTTGAAAACAAAACAACTCCGAAAGACGGTTCCGCTAAGTACTTTAATACAATAATAACAATAATAATAACTTACCTACGTCTACCAGTGCAAAAACAAATACATAGGAGCACTTGTCGGAGAAGGTGTCCATAAAATTAGCTTATTTTTTCTTTCTTTATCTTCTGGCTTACTCTCACATTTCAGCTGACCTTGACTCGAGCACAAGAGTTGACTCTTCAAAAATTTCAACCATGCTTTTACACAGTCTTTTGCACATAATTAGACAAGTTTATATCCCTGGTTAGCATTCCCACGAATGATTTTTTTCAAGCACTTCTCTTTCGACAATTCTTGGCTTTTCTGCAGTCAGTTTTCGTGTGTTTTTGAGAGCCATATTGTTTTGCGCGCTCTAGAGGCCTGTGTCGAGGCAGATCGCGGCCGGCTGGCAGCTTGTGGCAATGACGTCATTGACCACAAAAACTGAGTCGCCTAGTTATAGACCATTTCTGTACCTATGGGGCTCCTACGGTCGCGCTGGCTCCGCTATCAAATCATAAAGCAGCACAAAGCGATTGGCCAAAGTTTGTTCTCTACATACCGTGGAGTTTTAGAACTAAACAGTCCATTAATGCCGTGAAGACTGACATCTGAGCTTTCTTTGTTATTGTTTGGATCAACTTCACCTATGATAAAGCCTGTAGCTTTCAAAAGGTGCAAATAGTAGCCCGAAAAGTCGTCCAGTTACTTGTTGTTGAATCTTTTCACTCATTTACATTTTTGATTTGGCAGCGCCCGAGTGTTTCTTGTTTTCCCGCCTTTTTGAAATCGATCGATAATCGATATTACGCGAAAGCGAAAGTTGATTTGTTTTCTTGTCATTTCTATTTTGAAAAGCCATATAATAAATAACTTACTAACCTCGACCGTTCGTTCATAGCGGCGTTTCTCGCAAAGCCTCGGTCGATACGCCAAAGCCCCAGTTTGATATTTCTCGGCATGACCTCACTCTCGGTTAGTAAGTAGTTAATAACATGTATAAGCTTATAAGCAAGCTTGTAACGATACATCTTCTTCAGTATGCTTTAAGAAGTCTTATAAAGACGAAAATTTGACAGAGTCGATAATCATCATCATCATCATTATCATTACCATTATTATTCAAATAAATACCAACAAGTTTGTCGTTACATAGAGGGGAGGAAGAGATTTCGACAATGTTTCATTAAGAGCGTTCTGTGTTTTCCCTGATTGATGTTTCCATAAACACCTATTAAGAACGTTGTGAAGATCAAGACCCTAGCAATTTAGAATATCACAGGTTTCCAAAATTTAGAAACATTATTTTTATAAAAAATTGAAAACCATTTATTGACATAAAACGTGTATAATAGGCATGGGCCGCGCCAGTTAGTAATAGGATGGGTGAGGCGGTCAGTGGTGGTCATTTAAATGGGAGGTGTTATGCCATATAGCCACCTTATCTTCCAAGGGTTACTTACTCGCTTTGTCTCATCGGCGACGTGCTCTCTTGCACATGCGCAATAAGCCGCTTGCTTTTCGGGTCGAAGTCGCTACCCAGATACAGTTTGCCCTCTTTTCCGCTCGCTAAAATACACAAGCTTATGGAAATCAGTCGCTAAAATACACAAGCTCATGGATATCAGTCGCTAAAATACACAAGATCATGGATATCAGTCGCTAAAATACACAAGCTCATGGATATCACTCGCTAAAACACACACGCTCATGGATATCAGTCGCTAAAATACACAAGCTCATGGATATCACTCGCTAAAATACACAAGCTCATGGATATCAGTCGCTAAAATACACAAGCTCATGAATATCAGTCTCTAAAATACACAAGCTCATGGATATCACCGGCTAAAATAAACAAGCTCATGGATATCACTCGCTAAAATACACAAGCTCATGGATATCAGTCGCTAAAAGACACAAGATCATGGATATCACTCGCTAAAATACACACGCTCATGGATATCACTCGCTAAAATACACAAGCTCATGGATATCAGTCGCTAAAATACACAAGCTCATGGATATCAGTCGCTAAAATACACAAGCTCATGGATATCACTCGCTAAAATACACAAGCTCATGGATATCAGTCGCTAAAAGACACAAGCTTATGGATATCACTCGCTAAAATACACATGCTCATGGATAATCACTCGCTAAAATACACAAGCTCATGGATATGACTCGCTAAAATACACAAGCTCAAGGATATCAGTCGCTAAAATACACAAGCTCATGGATATCACTCGCTAAAATACACACGCTCATGGATATCAGTCGCTAAAATACACAAGCTCATGGACATCACTCGCTAAAATACACAAGCTCATGGATTTCAGTCGCTAAAAGACACAAGCTCATGGATATCACTCGCTAAAATACACATGCTCATGGATAATCACTCGCTAAAATACACAAGCTCATGGATATCACTCGCTAAAATACACAAGCTCATGGATATCAGTCGCTAAAATACACAAGCTCATGGATATCACTCGCTAAAATACACACGCTCATGGATATCAGTCGCTAAAATACACAAGCTCATGGATATCACTCGCTAAAATACACAAGCTCATAGATATCACTCGCTAAAATACACAAGCTTATGGATATCAGTCGCTAAAATACACAAGCTCATGGATATCAGTCGCTAAAATACACAAGATCATGGATATCAGTCGCTAAAATACACAAGCTCATGGATATCACTCGCTAAAATACACACGCTCATGGATATCAGTCGCTAAAATACACAAGCTCATGGATATCACTCGCTAAAATACACAAGCTCATGGATATCAGTCGCTAAAATACACAAGCGCATGGATATCAGTCGCTAAAATACACAAGCTCATGGATATCACCGGCTAAAATACACAAGCTCATGGATATCACTCGCTAAAATACACAAGCTCATGGATATCAGTCGCTAAAAGACAGAAGATCATGGATATCACTCGCTAAAATACACACGCTCATGGATATCACTCGCTAAAATACACAAGCTCATGGATATCAGTCGCTAAAATACACAAGCTCATGGATATCAGTCGCTAAAAGACACAAGCTCATGGATATCACTCGCTAAAATACACACGCTCATGGATAATCACTCGCTAAAATACATAAGCTCATGGATATCACTCGCTAAAATACACAAGCTCATGGATATCAGTCGCTAAAATACACAAGCTCATGGATATCACTCGCTAAAATACACACGCTCATGGATATCAGTCGCTAAAATACACAAGCTCATGGATATCACTCGCTAAAATACACAAGCTCATGGATATCACTCGCTAAAATACACAAGCTTATGGATATCAGTCGCTAAAATACACAAGCTCATGGATATCAGTCGCTAAAATACACAAGATCATGGATATCAGTCGCTAAAATACACAAGCTCATGGATATCACTCGCTAAAATACACACGCTCATGGATATCAGTCGCTAAAATACACAAGCTCATGGATATCACTCGCTAAAATACACAAGCTCATGGATATCAGTCGCTAAAAGACAGAAGATCATGGATATCACTCGCTAAAATACACAAGCTCATGGATATCAGTCGCTAAAATACACAAGCTCATGGATATCACTCGCTAAAATACACAAGCTCATGGATATCAGTCGCTAAAAGACACAAGCTCATGGATATCACTCGCTAAAATACACATGCTCATGGATAATCACTCGCTAAAATACACAAGCTCATGGATATCAGTCGCTAAAATACACAAGCTCATGGATATCAGTCGCTAAAATACACAAGCTCATGGATATCACTCGCTAAAATACACAAGCTCATGGATATCAGTCGCTAAAATACACAAGCTCATGAATATCAGTCGCTAAAATACACAAGCTCATGGATATCACCGGCTAAAATAAACAAGCTCATGGATATCACTCGCTAAAATACACAAGCTCATGGATATCAGTCGCTAAAAGACACAAGATCATGGATATCACTCGCTAAAATACACACGCTCATGGATATCACTCGCTAAAATACACAAGCTCATGGATATCAGTCGCTAAAATACACAAGCTCATGGATATCAGTCGCTAAAATACACAAGCTCATGGATATCACTCGCTAAAATACACAAGCTCATGGATATCAGTCGCTAAAAGACACAAGCTCATGGATATCACTCGCTAAAATACACAAGCTTATGGATATCAGTCGCTAAAATACACAAGCTCATGGATATCACCGGCTAAAATACACAAGCTCATGGATATCAGTCGCTAAAATACACAAGCTCATGGATATCACTCGCTAAAATACACACGCTCATGGATATCAGTCGCTAAAATACACAAGCTCATGGACATCACTCGCTAAAATACACAAGCTCATGGATATCAGTCGCTAAAAGACACAAGCTCATGGATATCACTCGCTAAAATACACATGCTCATGGATAATCACTCGCTAAAATACACAAGCTCATGGATATCACTCGCTAAAATACACAAGCTCATGGATATCAGTCGCTAAAATACACAAGCTCATGGATATCACTCGCTAAAATACACACGCTCATGGATATCAGTCGCTAAAATACACAAGCTCATGGATATCACTCGCTAAAATACACAAGCTCATGGATATCACTCGCTAAAATACACAAGCTTATGGATATCAGTCGCTAAAATACACAAGCTCATGGATATCAGTCGCTAAAATACACAAGATCATGGATATCAGTCGCTAAAATACACAAGCTCATGGATATCACTCGCTAAAATACACACGCTCATGGATATCAGTCGCTAAAATACACAAGCTCATGGATATCACTCGCTAAAATACACAAGCTCATGGATATCAGTCGCTAAAATACACAAGCTCATGGATATCAGTCGCTAAAATACACAAGCTCATGGATATCACCGGCTAAAATACACAAGCTCATGGATATCACTCGCTAAAATACACAAGCTCATGGATATCAGTCGCTAAAAGACAGAAGATCATGGATATCACTCGCTAAAATACACACGCTCATGGATATCACTCGCTAAAATACACAAGCTCATGGATATCAGTCGCTAAAATACACAAGCTCATGGATATCAGTCGCTAAAAGACACAAGCTCATGGATATCACTCGCTAAAATACACACGCTCATGGATAATCACTCGCTAAAATACATAAGCTCATGGATATCACTCGCTAAAATACACAAGCTCATGGATATCAGTCGCTAAAATACACAAGCTCATGGATATCACTCGCTAAAATACACACGCTCATGGATATCAGTCGCTAAAATACACAAGCTCATGGATATCACTCGCTAAAATACACAAGCTCATGGATATCACTCGCTAAAATACACAAGCTTATGGATATCAGTCGCTAAAATACACAAGCTCATGGATATCAGTCGCTAAAATACACAAGATCATGGATATCAGTCGCTAAAATACACAAGCTCATGGATATCACTCGCTAAAATACACACGCTCATGGATATCAGTCGCTAAAATACACAAGCTCATGGATATCAGTCGCTAAAATACACAAGCTCATGGATATCAGTCGCTAAAATACACAAGCTTATGGATATCAGTCGCTAAAATACACAAGCTCATGGATATCACCGGCTAAAATACACAAGCTCATGGATATCACTCGCTAAAATACACAAGCTCATGGATATCAGTCGCTAAAAGACAGAAGATCATGGATATCACTCGCTAAAATACACAAGCTCATGGATATCAGTCGCTAAAATACACAAGCTCATGGATATCACTCGCTAAAATACACAAGCTCATGGATATCAGTCGCTAAAAGACACAAGCTCATGGATATCACTCGCTAAAATACACATGCTCATGGATAATCACTCGCTAAAATATACAAGCTCATGGATATCACTCGCTAAAATACACAAGCTCATGGATATCAGTCGCTAAAATACACAAGCTCATGGATATCACTCGCTAAAATACACACGCTCATGGATATCAGTCGCTAAAATAAACAAGCTCATGGATATCACTCGCTAAAAGACACAAGCTCATGGATATCAGTCGCTAAAAGACACAAGCTCATGGATATCAGTCGCTAAAATACACAAGCTCATGGATATCACTCGCTAAAATACACACGCTCATGGATATCAGTCGCTAAAATACACAAGCTCATGGATATCACTCGCTAAAATACACAAGCTCATGGATATCACTCGCTAAAATACACAAGCTCATGGATATCACTCGCTAAAATACACACGCTCATGGATATCACTCGCTAAAATACATAAGCTCATGGATATCACTCACTAAAATACACAAGCTCATTAATATCTCTCGCTAAAATACACAAGCTCATGGATATGACTCGCTAAAATACACAAGCTCAAGGATATCAGTCGCTAAAATACACACGCTCATGGATATCACTCGTTAAAATACACGAGCTCATGGATATCAGTCGCTAAAATACACACGCTCATGGATATCACTCGCTTAAATACACAAGCTCATGGATATCACTCGCTAAAATACACAAATATTTACTACTTACTAACCGAGAGTGAGGCCATGCCGGGAAATATCAAACTGAGGCTTTGGCGTATCGACTTTGTATTTCTTGGCTATCGGTTGCGCTCGCCGGCTCGTCATCTTATTGTTTTTCTTTTTGTCAAAATTTTCCTCTTCAATCTCTCCAGGATAATAAAACTCCGACTCAGAGTGGTCGTCCATTCCCATTTTTTTTTTTGTGTCTTTGGTGTTTTGGTAGATTTTGTCTTAGCAAAATTCGTGCAATCGAACAAAACAACACAAAAAAGCTCACAAAATGTCCCGCTCCGGATACGTAAAAAGACTGCACGCCAACCAACCATTTCTGCTTCTTCTGGGTGTTAGAATTCGCTACTAGAATGTTCGCTGTCGCTCATTTTGCAGTTTTTAAGGGGAAAAAATTAAAAAAAAACAGAAGGGAATGTCACGACTACCAATTAGCCAATCACAGCGCGCGTACTACCGTAGCCATATAATAAATATAATATATATATATATTGCTTGGTTTGTAGGAAAAAAACAAGCGAACTACCGTTTCATCTCTACAAGCGTGTTTCGTGCATGCCCACTCATCAGAAAATCTCCTGATGAGTGGGCAACCACGAAACAGGCTTGTAGAGATGAAACGGTAGTTCGCTTGTTTTTTTCCTACAAACCAAGATATATCCCGCTCTACACCTATGTATTGAGCACTGTTATATGAACGCCTGCACTCACGCATTATATATATATTGCTATACACAAAGTTGACATCATGATATTGATAACGTATCTAAATAGAATACGTGACATCATGATATTGATAATGTACCTAAATGGAATACATGACATCATGATATTGATAACGTACCTAAATGGAATACGTGACATCATGATATTGATAACGTACCTAAATGGAATACGTGACATCACGATATTGATAACGTACCTAAATGGAATACGTGACATCATGATATTGATAACGTACCTAAATGGAATACGTGACATCATGATATTGATAACGTACCTAAATGGAATACGTGACATCATGATATTGATAACGTACCTAAATGGAATACGTGACATCATGATATTGATAACGTACCTAAATGGAATACGTGACATCATGATATTGATAACGTACCTAAATGGAATACGTGACATCATGATATTGATAACGTACCTAAATGGAATACGTGACATCATGATATTGATAACGTACCTAAATGGAATACGTGACATCATGATATTGATAACGTACCTAAATGGAATACGTGACATCATGATATTGATAACGTACCTAAATGGAATACGTGACATCATGATATTGATAAAGTACCTAAATGGAATACGTGACATCATGATATTGATAACGTACCTAAATGGAATACGTGACATCATGATATTGATAACGTACCTAAATGGAATACGTGACATCATGATATTGATAACGTACCTAAATGGAATACGTGACATCATGATATTGATAATGTACCTAAATGGAATACGTGACATCATGATATTGATAACGTACCTAAATGGAATACGTGACATCATGATATTGATAACGTACCTAAATGGAATACGTGACATCATGATATTGATAACGTACCTAAATGGAATACGTGACATCATGATATTGATAACGTACCTAAATGGAATACGTGACATCATGATATTGATAACGTACCTAAATGGAATACGTGACATCATGATATTGATAACGTACCTAAATGGAATACGTGACATCATGATATTGATAACGTACCTAAATGGAATACGTGACATCATGATATTGATAACGTACCTAAATGGAATACGTGACATCATGATATTGTTAACGTACCTAAATGGAATACGTGACATCATGATATTGATAATGTACCTAAATGGAATACGTGACATCATGATATTGATAACGTACCTAAATGGAATACGTGACATCATGATATTGATAACGTACCTAAATGGAATACGTGACATCATGATATTGATAATGTACCTAAATGGAATACATGACATCATGATATTGATAGTGTACCCAAATAGAATACGTGCTTATTATATTGATAACGTACCCAAATAGAATACGTGATTATTATATTGATAACGTACCCAAATAGAATACGTGATTATTATATTGATAACGTACCTAAATGGAATACGTGATCATCATTATATTGATAACGTACCTAAATGGAATACGTGATTTCCATCTTGCTGTGGTACAAAGAAACCCTCGATAGAAGAGCCATAGTGGTCTCCCCAGTCCTCCGGTTCCGAGAAATGGCTAATAATCAAAGAGGATGATGGGAAGTAGGGGTAGTTGTTGCTATCAATCAAATTTTTAATCCTGTCGCCGGGGATGTTATCAAACTTTTTCAGCGTCACGCCACTAAGGTTCCTGGAAAGCATGTCTGGAAGAGAGAAGACAGCGATGAATAAGTAATTATGGTTAAGTATTGGAGGTGGACTGGGTACCGGCCGAGTCAGTGGTACCATATTTACATGTTCAATAATTTGCATGTCTTTGGTTCAATGCATAAATTTAATTATTTACATGTTTAATAATCGTTATCTTTTTCTTGGGGGAGATAATTCTACCAGCCTTCCTTCCTCCTTCCTTCCTCCTTCCTTCCTACTCGTAGAGTATCTAAAACATTTCCCTTAACTTGATGTTTGTTTTATTTACTTCAAGTGTCTGTTTGATAGACTTCCTTGGCAGTATTTCAATACTTGTAACAGGACGTCGTGGACTCACTGTACCCTATGACAACACGGGTAGACGATAACTTATGACGCCTTGGGCAGATTGTACCAAGAAGTCACAAGATAACTGTACCTGTGACGTCATGAGCTGCTGCCCATGACGTCATGAGATGACTGAAGTAACTGAACCTCAGTCCACTTACCTCACAGATCAGTGAGGTTAGGAGGTAAGTAATTTCGCCGCCGACTACGATCATACCTGTGACTTGATGAGGTGACTCTCGTATGTGGAAGGTCTTCCCGTGATTTACGGCTTTGAAATGTATTTTGGGGTCGTTTCCAAAGACTGGATCAGAATGTCCATTGGGGTCGACTAAGTCAAACATGAGGTGCAACGCTTGCGAGGAGTCATTCACGGCATCCGCCTGGATGGATTTGCTGAGCTCGTGTACGGCATCCGCCTGGATGGATTTGCTGAGCTCGTGTTCGGCATCCGCCTGGATGGATTTGCTGAGCTCGTGTACGGCAGGCCTCGTGGTGCCCGAGTATTCCTGGTAACCCTTCAAGCATATCAAACATATTTGTTTTAAATAATTGTCCTTAGCTTCTTTAGCGGTCATCGCCGATATGAGCCCCTTGCAAAGGTTAAACACCATTTCAGTTTATGCCAATTCGAGCAACGAACATTTAGATTTTTCTTGGTTGGCATATAATTTGTGAAATATTAATTTGAGTAATGATTTGAAGGACAGAAGATTGTTGTGTGATTTGTCCCTGGACCACTAGTTGTAACAGACAAAAGCATGGAAGGAAATGGAAGGAAACGTGTGTTATAAAGCCACACACAAAATCAGGAGATTAGAATCCTGAAACTATGCATAAAAACTGTATGGTAATACCGGCTCATAATCATCATCATCTTCAACAGTAACTCCGCTGCGCTTCTTGTCTGCAGGCTCGGCCTTCATAATCCACCCTTCGCCAGAACGTTGGACATGAACCTTCATCTTGGGGCTACGAAGAGGCTCTGTACCATCATCAGAACTGTTCGCTTTAAGATGAAGGGGAATGCCAAGATGGTTCACCAGATAGAAATAATACGAGTTTTCTGGAATTACACAAGGAAAGTTTTGTTTAATTCCAGGCGCCCTCCTTTGGCGAGCGTCAGTAAAAATAAGAGAATAATACGTTCTAGCGCGGTCCTTAGGTCAACACAGTCCACCGTTTTGTTTAAGCATAACTTGATTGCTCTGCTCGCCACAGGGAGAGGAACGACGTAAGACGGCCTGTGGTGAAGGGGTAGGTCAATATAATAGACATACTGCGGGAGGTAAACAGTCTAATCTTTATGGCAGCCCAGTCCCTTCGCCTACTGAATCTTCCACTGGAGCGGGAACACAAGCACTGTAACTAAAAATGGATTATCAAATACAACTACCCCCACATGCGAGCACCATCTGTATCACGTGACAGGCTTCGTGAAACTCCTTCACGTACGAGACCTCCGTTTTAGTGTCCGCGTAGACAGGGAATATGGAAGACATTACTTCGCCTCATTTGTAACCTGCTCGAATCAAAGAATAAATTTGGAAAATTCCAAGATCACCCTGATTCGAACCTGGACCACGATAAGGTACTGACTGCACTGGCGTTCAAGGGCCGATTTTTTTTTTCTTGTAGTACACACGTGGCTTGAAAGTAATGACCATTTGTACTCACGTGACTCGGAACTCGAGTGACTTGATAGTGATGATCACTTTTACTTACGTGACTTAGTACTCACGTGACTTAATAGTGATGATCACTTGTACTCACGTGACTTGGTACTCACGTGACTCGTTACTCACGTGACTCGGTACCTCACGTGACTCGGTACTCGCGTGGCTTGGTACTCACTCGACTTGGTACTCATGGACTTGGTACTCACGTGACATGGTACTCACGTGACTTGTTACTCACGTGACTCTGTACTCACGTGACTTGGTACTCACGTGGCTTTGTAGTAATGATCACTCTCGTGAACTCGGTGCAGTCGCGTGTGATAGGGATGTTAAGTTGCCGCGATCCATTTAGCAGCACAAACACTTCATTCGAGTCCTCTCTTGCGGTGAATAACACTTTTGGATGGTCTTGAGGGTGATGGATGTACGTCGTTAAGCGGAACTCGCGGCCTTTTATGATGTACTCAGACGTTTTGATGCTCGATTTTAACTTGATTTCTCGCTCTGCAGAGTTTATTAAATTTAAGGAAATGCAGAATTCTGAAAAGATGAAAGAAAAATGGTTACCCAAACTAATCAACAATTTTCAGTCATAGAAACTGGAAAGCTTTACTTTGCCCTATTATTTAGAATATTAAAAAATCAATAGAGCATACATCACTTCCCCTTTCCACACCTTATTTTACTATACCCTACCTTACCTTTCCTCACCTCAATTCACAACCCCCCAACACACAAGCTCACACCACAACGGTTGCGGTGGGAAGTGAGTTAGTTAGTTCTCGCATCTTCTCTGGCTTTTTCGGTTTTCTCCCCCTCAACCCCCCAAAAAGCTAATTCAGGAGGCTGTTTGTGGCGCATTTTATTCCTTCGACTAAACTACATTCTATCTCACCTCATCCAACTTTATCTCACCTCACCTGCTCACCTCAACTAACCTGCTCACCTCAACTTACCTCATCTCGCCGCACCTCAAATCACCACACCACACCTCACCTCACTTCCTTATGACACCTCACCTCACCTCCTTATGACACCTCACCTCACCTCCTTATGACACCTCACCTCACCTCCTTATGACACCTCACCTCACCTCCTCATGACACCACACCTCACCTCACCTCCTCATGACACCACACCTCACCTCACCTCACCTCCTCATGACACCTCACCTCATCTCACCTCCTTATGACACCTCACCTCACCTCCTCATGACACCTCACCTCATCTCACCTCCTCATGACACCTCACCTCACCTCCTCATGACACCACACCACACCTCACCTCACCTCCTCATGACACCTTACCTCACCTCCTTATGACACCACACCTCACCTCACCTCCTTATGACACCACACCTCACCTCACCTCCTCATGACACCTCACCTCATCTCACCTCCTCATGACACCTCACCTCACCTCCTTATGACACCTCACCTCACCTCCTTATGACACCTCACCTCACCTCCTTATGACACCTCACCTCACCTCCTTATGACACCTCACCTCACCTCCTCATGACACCACACCTCATCTCACCTCCTCATGACACCTCACCTCATCTCGCCGCACCTCAAATCACCACACCACACCTCACCTCACTTCCTTATGACACCTCACCTCACCTCCTTATGACACCTCACCTCACCTCACCTCCTCATGACACCTCACCTCATCTCACCTCCTCATGACACCTCACCTCACCTCACCTCCTCATGACACCTCACCTCATCTCACCTCCTCATGACACCTCACCTCACCTCACCTCCTCATGACACCACACCTCACCTCACCTCCTCATGACACCACACCTCACCTCACCTCCTCATGACACCACACCTCACCTCACCTCCTCATGACACCTCACCTCACCTCCTCATGACACCACACCTCACCTCACCTCCTCATGACACCTCACCTCACCTCACCTCCTCATGACACCTCACCTCATCTCACCTCCTCATGACACCTCACCTCACCTCCTTATGACACCTCACCTCACCTCCTTATGACACCTCACCTCACCTCCTTATGACACCTCACCTCACCTCCTTATGACACCTCACCTCACCTCCTCATGACACCACACCTCATCTCACCTCCTCATGACACCTCACCTCATCTCGCCGCACCTCAAATCACCACACCACACCTCACCTCACTTCCTTATGACACCTCACCTCACCTCCTTATGACACCTCACCTCACCTCCTTATGACACCTCACCTCACCTCCTCATGACACCTCACCTCATCTCACCTCCTCATGACACCTCACCTCACCTCCTTATGACACCTCACCTCACCTCCTTATGACACCTCACCTCACCTCCTCATGACACCTCACCTCATCTCACCTCCTCATGACACCTCACCTCACCTCCTTATAACACCTCACCTCACCTCCTTATGACACCTCACCTCACCTTATTGTAACAATATTGTTATGTTAAGTTAATGATTTGTTATTAGTGATTTTGTTATGCAATCAGTAACTGCTCCCCCACGTGCCCCGGATATCACAGTAATGATATATGACACTGGGGTCAGTTTGTAAATAGTCAGAGCATGAATAACATACACATAACGACCACGAATCCTGAATAAAGCCCATAGAAACTCTGACTAGCTTTTTCGTTACCCTCATCTCACCTCAAATCATCTCAACCTCACCTCACCTCAACCTCAACCTCACATCACCCCAAATCATCTCAACCTACCTCACCTCGCCTCGCCTCGCCTTACCCACTCACCTCACTGCACTTCGCCTCGCCTCACCCCGCCTCACCTCACCATACCTAACCTTACCTTGTTTTTTGTTTGTGTTCCATTGACAGTTTTGTATTGGATTCTCGCCTGGTGCTATTGGATGCAGAACAACTTTGCATCCATCATTATTAAAGTGACTTCCTAAGGGATGTAAGACTAGTCGCTGTACGTCCGTGGAACTTTTACAAACGACCTGCCTGAGATGATTTCCAAGAAGTTGGAATGCGTTTTCGCCGTGGACAGGTTTGAAATAAAATGTGGAGTCGATATCTGAGAAGAAAACATCATCTTAACTTATTTAAACAACTTGTATTCAGTACACTGAAGACTCGCTTTTTATTTAGAACAAATTCCTAAAGGAAATATATAGAGGGGTTGATGGCCCCTCTAGTGGGACATATCCCACCATTATTAGGTTTAATGACATCTCTTAATCGGACATATCGTACCATAATTGGGTGTAATGACATCTCTTAGTCGGACATATCGTACCATTATTGGGTTTAATGACATCCCTTAGTCGGACATATCGTACCATTATTGGGATTTTTTACCTCTCTAATTAGGACATATCGTACCATAATTGGGATTTATGATCCGCTTTCTTATTGTTATCCTGCTGCTGTCACGGTTGATGTAGTAGCCTGGCGAGCATGCGCATTCTAGTGAGACCGCTGGCAGTACGCCCCCTCTGACCTGCAGGCCTGGATAGTGAGCAGAGAAGAAGAGACACCTTGATGACGTCACTTGGAGTCCACCGCTGGAATCCATACCGAGGCAGTGCAGAGCCTCGCTTTGGTTCGTTTTGAACTTGATCAAGTAATAGTTGCCGTCTACGACAGGCGTTACTTAAGGAAAAATATGTCATTAGTTTTAATGGAGTAAGCGAATAAATATGTATTTTAGCGGACTCGTGATGAACCGCAACCTTCATATGACTAAGAAAGTCAGTGCTGTGATCACGGTAGATCAATATGAAATTACAAAGGGTCATAGACCATAAACTAGTTGGAAGGTTGATTAGCAGGAAAGAAATTGACTTGAATTTGTCCCATGGTAAGGCAGACACTGGGACCCATGGATGAACCGTTTTTTTTGGAATCCGTCTGATGAGAGGCCAAATGCACAAAATGGACTTACTTCCGTTTTCGCTGAGGTTTTTTTGTAAACAGATGTTTGCATACCTTTTGTCTTCGTGAAGATTCTGTACGCAGTATCCGGCTTCAGCATAGATTGATTCGACGTCAAGAACTGTCTTCCTGACACAGTGGCATTATGAGTTTGCTTCGTAAATTGGTGCTTGTTTCCGAATAAATGTCCGGCGGTTGTAAAATTCTTGTTGAATGCGCCTTTTTCAAGAATGCTTACCGGCAGGGTTGATTTTCTATAAGCATCAATTTTAACGTGCTTGTGATACTCGACCAATTTGCTTGCCTCTCTGCAGAAATGGATAAAACTGAATCCCCACTGCTTTTTGTCAGCCGTTCCTAATCTTTGTACGGACGTAAAATTAACAGGAAGTTCTAGCATCGATCCGCGGACTATAGGTTCAAAAGATGTGTGAATACTTTGTGTTGGTGATTTCACGATGTTCCCGTTGATCAAGTGCTCAAGTCTTTTCAAGACGTTCAATAATTTGTCAGGATTTGAGACTTGCGAAACATTGACTTCGTGTTCAGCATTGTCATGACTTTGTCCAAAGACGTGTACTACATCAGCACTTTCTTCTGCTCTTTTGTCACTTTGATTTGAATAAACTTTCTCGATCCATTCCTTTAAGTCATCGTGAATTTTAGGTGACCATTCATTTAACGGGGCATAATTTTCCTCTATGGAAACTTTTATAACTATGAGAAGCAAAATAGAAACCCAAAACATTTTCTTTTTTAGTATACCAAAAGAAAAACACAAATATGACTTGTCTAGGCACCAGAGGTAAGCAATGAATTGTTAACGACGATTCACCACAGGCTCAATAGTACCAGAAGAGAAATTGAGAGTTCTCATCTTCTTATGTAAAAGTATCATGTCTCACCCTGCTGTACTTAGACGTAGCAAAAAGTGATAGCTCAATATCCTTGCCCTCCCCCCACTCCCCCCCACTGCCATATCCGCGCTTGATTGCTTAAATGACATTGTTGTACCAAGCAACAAAATCAAACTCATCAAAAGACTTGATAAATTCTATACTAGAAATGAAATTTTCATGCGCGCTCATTCTTTGGTCAATACGTGTACATTTTCACAGGAAAAATATCAGGCAATAACGTCAAGCCAAAGTGATATCTGTACTTTGGACAACTCGTTTTTCATACCAGAAAAATGATAGAAAACAATCAAACGACGAAGCGACAAAGCTGGCAAAGCCGAAGCGACACCAGAAAACAGAAAAAGTCAACTAAATACGCCGTGAATGTACTCAACAGGTTGTTGTGTGAATGGATTTACTCTGCTTTTAACGGCTGCAATAAACAGCCTAGGTGTAAATCCACCACTTCGAACGCATGTTTTAGGCTTATAGCTTTTATTCTACTTAAAAAGTTTTTGTATTCTTTTAAAAGTCCCGCTCACTCGAAGTTAAGGCTGCATTGGCAGTTTGTGATTCAGCTAATCATATCTTCAATAACAGTATCACAGCCAATCACAACGTGTTTCATTTCGCGCGCGGCAATTAAATGGTTTTCTCAAGTTCGCACACGTCTTGTGGCATGAGAAATGAAATGACTCGTAGCTCTCAAGTTCGCACACGTCTTATGGCATGAGAAATGAAATGACTTGTAGCTCTCAAGTTCGCACACGTCTTGTGGCCTGAGAAATGAAATGACTCGTAGCTCTCAAGTTCGCACACGTCTTATGGCATGAGAAATGAAATGACTCGTAGCTCTCAAGTTCGCACACGTCTTGTGGCATGAGAAATGAAATGACTCGTAGCTCTCAAGTTCGCACACGTCTTATGGCATGAGAAATGAAATGACTTGTAGCTCTCAAGTTCGCACACGTCTTGTGGCCTGAGAAATGAAATGACTCGTAGCTCTCAAGTTCGCACACGTCTTATGGCATGAGAAATGAAATGACTCGTAGCTCTCAAGTTCGCACACATCTCATGGCCTGAGAAAGGAAATAACTCGTAGCTCTCAAGTTCGCACACGTCTTATGGCATGAGAAATGAAATGACTCGTAGCTCTCAAGTTCGCACGTCTTGTGGCATGAGAAATGAAATGACTCGTAGCTCTCAAGTTTGCACACGTCTTGTGGCATGAAAAATGAAATGACTCGTAGCTTCTTCGCCAACTGTTTATTTCCCGTACCATTTCTTATTCTTGGACATTATCAGTCAATATCCCAGCCGCCAGAAGATGTTTATTTGCTGATTATATTTTTTAATTTGTTGTGTCAATCAATAAAAAGTTTTAATGCACTTACCGAACTTACCCAATAACCCAACAGAAAGAAAATTACAACCCCCCCCCCCCCCCCCTAGCAAATTATGTAATGTAATATGAATTAAAGGAAGGGAATCGGGACACTACATTGAGCACATTCACCTCACAAATCCAATATACTAATAGAGTTTAGGATAGGATAGGTAGGTAGGATAGGTATGTTTAACCTTTAGCAGCGTGAGAGCTGAATTACAGGCTAAGCGCAACATTTACTAATTCAAACAATACAAATATTTAACAGTGACAAATTCAGAAAAACGTTTAGTGTGACATTTCTTAAATCTATGCGTCTGCTGGTAATAGTTAGTCTTTCTCGGTAACAGTTAGTCTTTCTCGATCTTCTACTATCTGCTATATGGTAAAGCGGATTCTGGCGATTCAAGTTTTTCATGAAGGCCTCACATGCAAGATGCCTACGGTCCTCTAGTGTCTGGAGGCCAGACAGCCGCAGAGCATCCTGGTATTGGCAACCAGATATAATTATTTTAAGTGCTCTCCTCTGGATCTTTTCCAGTGCTTCAGAGAGGTAACACGGAATATTTGGAAAAATGACTGAGGCATATTCAGTGATAGATCGAATTAGTGAGCAGTATACAGTTACCATATCTTTTACGGGTACACCACATTTCTTAAGTGTTCTTAAAGCATATAATCGTCGGTTGGCTTTCTTGATTATATAGTCGCAGTGGACCCCCCATGACAGGTTCTCAGAAAGATAGACACCGAGTAGTTTAAATGATTTGACACGTTCAATGAGGATACCACCGGTGGTAATGGGGGGATACGTACAACTATTGTATTGGAAGTCAATCGACATCGACTTACACTTGGCCGGGTTTAATTTCATGTTGTTACTGAAAGCGAAATCCTGGATGTCATTCACAATATATTTCATGTAAGATGGCGAGTTCCTTGGGATTATCTCCAGGACTTTCAAGTCATCTACATATTTGGCACGCGTTGCCCACTTAGAAACAAGGTCATTTACCATGATAAAAAAGAGAACAGGCCCTAATTTTGTACCCTGGGGAATTCCTCCATTAAGGTAGCGAACAACCGATGAAGCAGAGCCTATGCGAACTGATTGCGAACGGTCTTGGAGGAAAGCAGCAATCCACCTAACAAGACATGGGTGTAAATTAAAACTACTCAGTTTGCGACGAAGAACGTGATGGTCAATAAGGTCGAAACCTTTTTTAAAATCCGCAAAAAAGAGGTTTATACTACAACTACCATTGTCCAAAGCCTCTAGGGCTAGGTGAATAATATAGTTTAGGGCTAGGTGAATAATATAGTTTAGGGCTAGGTGAATAATATAGTTTAGGGCTAGGTGAATAATATAGTTTAGGGCTAGGTGAATAATATAGTTTAGGGCTAGGTGAATAATATAGTTTAGGGCTAGGTGAATAATATAGTTTAGGGCTAGGTGAATAATATAGTTTAGGGCTAGGTGAATAATATAGTTTAGGGCTAGGTGAATAATATAGGCGATTGCGTGTTGGGTTGATTTCCCTGCAGCAGAAAACTGTTGGCAATCGAGTTCCTCGTATACCCTTGGGAGTGATCTCTTGATAACTAATGTATAGAGTGCTTATACTGTTTCAAATTTGCAAGAGAATGAAAAATCACCTATTTTGCTAGGAAGGAGTTTTATAAGAAGAAAGAACCCCCTGCTTATTTAAATAATTTTAATGTGCATTGAAAAGCCGTTTTAGGGGATTTTATACACATGTCATACGAAACCATGATGTCGCACATAGATGTCTATTGTCCGACTAGTCGGGCTCCCTGTGGTCACAAGGACCACTGCAATCAATAAAACGTTCACAACGTTGTTTTATCAGAAAAATATTTAATGTTATAATATACAAATAAGTTATGCCAGCTTTTCACATTTCACCAAGTGCTTACCAGAAAAGTATTTTATAATCATTATCACAAAAATCCTGCAATGCCCCATTCACGCGGAAATGTATTTCATCCACTACCTTTTGTCATAAAACTCAAGCATTGGTGATTGGTGATATTTGGATTTCACAAGTAGGATTCACTATAAGTTATCTGATTATCTGAATGCTCTAAAGAATGCTTTAGCCTCGTAAAGCGAATAACATAGAGGGGAGACATAACTCCTATAACAACTCACAAGGCAAGGGTTTGTACTTATCAAAAAACGAACTGAAGTGAGAATCATGAATATTTGGTTGGAAGGAGCGAGGGCGAATATCCGGGAACTACAAGATTTATAGCATTCGCTTCGTTTTCGATCGCTTACCTTTCCTAGACAGGCTAGTGAGTTGTTTTTAGAGTGTTTCACCAAATTCAGGGGTGTACCCAGCCTATAGGCCTGCAGTCACTGGACTACAAAAAAAATTGGCGATCTTATTTGCATAAGGAGGGGAAAATATCAAATGTTTACTAATTCATTTTTATGTACGTAGTTTTATATATATGATGAGGATAAAAAAAACTATAATTTTCTTAATCATGGTAGTCTACAGATGATTTCCAAACATATTGTTATGTCGTTCAGTGCCACGCGACGACTGAAGTCCTACTTCAGATCGAGGATGACAGAGGATCGTGTAATATTCTCAAAAGTCTGACGCATTGACGCCAATTTCAAGCCCAAAAGCGGGAGCTATGAAATCTTCACGGGGATGCGGGATGAGGGGCCACGCCCTCATTCAGCTTCTGAATGCTCTGACTGCAACTTGTTAAAATCCTGTGTACGCCCCTGAAATTGAAATGTCTTAAACCGCAATCCAGTCTCTGATTCTTAGCTTTTTTTACTTAGCTTTGATTACATATTTTTTTTTTACATGTTGGCCATTTGTTAAAAAAAGACAAATATGATAACGTCTCATTTGCTATGATATGTTTGCATTTGACTTATTTATTCTACTTTCGTATGTATATATGGCTGGCATAACGAGGTATGATATGTTTACATTTGACTTTCTAATTCTACCTTCCGCAGTATGTATGTATGGCTGGCAGGTGCGTGTGCCGTTCTCTCCTTGAAGCTGGTGGCAATTTACTAGTTCGTCGTTTCTGTGGAAGTCAAAGTATTTCCATCGATTATGGCATTTAAATCCTAAAGTTTAATAAGGGAGCCAGTGACTCGAAAACAAATGTTTGTTTACTTTGAGAGCTGACCAAGTTTTGACTTCCATTGTTAAAGTAACGTAAATATAAGTTTATGTGCGGACGGCAGTAGAGACTGTCATTTGGGACAGTCCTCCCAAATCGTCACGTTTAAATTTCCCCTACTCGCTCTATATGGCTACAATCTCGAGCGACTGCTATTAATGAGCTTGGAGGCGGGGGCGAAATAAATCTCGACGAACGAACGTGCAGTACTAAAGTGACGATATGATCGGTTAAAACGAGAGATGTTTATTTTCAATAATCTAAGCGTTGAAACGCTTAGTTCTACACCTCTTTCAGAGATTTAAAGCTAATGAATAACAAAAGAATCACCAAATAAATCATGGAAGAGTTGCCTTTATATCCCTTAAATCACTGGTTGACTGAAGCTAGCCAGATTTCAAACCATTCACCTGATAAATAAACATTTCTAGATGGTTTGATTCTAATCATCTTCGCAAACATAACTTTTAATAGCGATTTCATTTAGAAATACGACTTTAAAATCCAAAGCGTTATTTCACTTATTTTAAAGGTTGATCCACTTGCCCATTTTTACAAAACACTGCCTCACCGACATTCAAGCAATCATATGTGATGAATAAAGAAAACCTTATAAAGTAAACCAATTTGTGTTTAACCCTCTTTCTGTCCACTGGCTCCCGGATTAAGTGGACACTGTGTTGTGCGAGTCTTCTGATTCCCTATTCTCGCAGAGTATACTTATTTACACTATCTGGAATGTAAGATTGTTTTCGTAGCAACAAAAACCTGACTTACCCACTTAATTCCCTAGCAACAAGAACTTGACTTACCCACTTAATTCCCCAGTAACAAGAATCTGGCTTACCCACTTAATTCCCTAGTAACAAGAACCTAACAATCCCACTAAGTCCCTAAAGGTGTCGTGCTCGTTGAGTGAACCCAGAAAAGATCCCACTTTCTCCCTCCCTACAAGAGGAAAGTCTGGAAACATGGGCGGGGGAATTGTTTTTCTGAAATCATGATAACATAATTACATAAGACACACCGCTTTTACTTACATGGCTACTTTGTGACTTTGCTTAATGTTTAGCCCTTGTGACGTCATCCGTGCTCTTTGACTCAGCTCCTTGTACAGATCGTCCCGTTCTGCAACACCCCGGACCACAACCAGCGTGACAAAACACTTTGCATTCCTGCGGGCAGATCACTTTGGATCTCGAGCTGATTAAATTGTGATCGCTCCAGTAAGACAGAGGTAGCGCCGCAGACTTCTTCAAAAGTGGTCCTTGTCTCGGCATATGTCGCAACTTACTTCCTGCGATCCCATGCCTCGCTAACGGCCTTAAAGGCTTTTTTCTTAACAACTGCAATCGAAGTTGTGGCTTCCGCAATTGTTGAGCTAGTGTCAACGGCGTGTGAAATTTCACGATTGGCAACTGTCTGTTGATGCCTTTGCAGCATTGCTGGGGGCATGTCTTATAGCATTTTATCAAACAACCTTCAGGGCAGGGAATATTTGTGTTGTATGTTAGTGTGTGGCGAGTTGTCGCTTTTGCCTCGGCTGTCACACAGCATTCAGGAGGACAACTCGGAAGACAAATTTCAGAGCAGATTTCTGGACAAGGAGCTGTTCTTGTTGTCCCTGCAGGTTTGGACGTTAAAGCCACTGAGGGGATTGGGTCTGTATCAGATTCCAGCTCTTCCGGCCTGATGGTGAGAAGGTCTGTGCAGCATCGTATGGGGCATGCCGCTGTACAGTCGTGGGCGCACGAAGGCGGGCAGGGTTCGGAGTCTTGGGATGGTGGCGGGGGAGCAATATATGAAGGAAGAGGAGGAGCTGGAAGATGTATGGCGGATAGTAGCGAAATTGAAGAAGATAGTGGGTATTGAATGGGCGGCGTAGGAGGAAGTGATGAGGGCGGTGGAGGCGGTTGGGGAGGTGGAGGTGGTAAAGATTGTTGTAGAGAGCCAGAAGTGAGCGGAAGTTGTGGCGATAACTGTGGTTCTGGTGCAGCAAAAGGAGAAAAAAGAGGTGTTACAGTAGGTGATTGCAGTTGTGGAGGCAGTGGTTGCTGTGAAGGCACTAGTGGTGGTGGTGGTGGTGGTGGTGGTGGTGGTGGTAATGGTGGTGGTGGTGGTGGTGGT
>NC_064040.1:17781993-17836993 GCF_932526225.1 Nematostella vectensis | reverse complement strand
ATATACTTTAGTGCCTTGAGGGTTGTTTTCCCTCTTGGCACATTGGGACGCAGGAGAGCGGGCAAGCCCGTTCTCTATCCTTGTTCGCCTAAGATTCTCCGGAGGTAATTATCGTTGCGTTCTAGCAAGGATTCTGACTTAGAGGCGTTCAGTCATGATCCAACAGATGGTAGCTTCGCACCATTGGCTTTTCAGCCAAGTGCAAATGCCAATTGTCTGAATCTGCGGTTCCTCTCGTACTGAGCAGAATTACTATTGCAACAACACTTCATCAGTAGGGTAAAACTAACCTGTCTCACGACGGTCTAAACCCAGCTCACGTTCCCTATTAGTGGGTGAACAATCCAACACTTGGCGAATTCTGCTTCGCAATGATAGGAAGAGCCGACATCGAAGGATCAAAAAGCAACGTCGCTATGAACGCTTGGCTGCCACAAGCCAGTTACCCCTGTGGTAACTTTTCTGACACCTCTAGCTTAAAACTCCTAAAGACTAAAGGATCGATTTTTATTATTATTATTATTATTATTATTATTATTATTATTATTATTATTATTATTATTATTATTATTATTATTATTATTATTATTATTATTGTAAAGGTTATTATTATAAAAGTTACCACAGGTATCCCAGTAATTAGCAGTGCAAATAACTTCAACTACTAAAAACGGCGATGCACCACCACGCATAGAATCAGAAAAAAAATCCCCTTTCCTGCCGGAGGATAGAACCTCCTGATTCTGTTGTTTTTTTTTTTTTTTTTTTCGCAGAGTCGAATTCCAATTTTTGGTGTACTGATTTCTGTTAGAATAACACTGGACAATGACCGCAATGCATCATGGGAGAAAACCAAAATTGGGCGTGAAACATAGCTCCCGCCAAAACACAAGAAATTGTTATAAGTCTTTTGCCAAGTCAAGCCCGCCAAACAAAACATGCTCCATGGCATTCATCTCTTTATCAAAGTCCGCTGAAGGACGATTTTGGCCTTGGCAAAAAAACAGAGAATCGTGTCCAAAGCTCCAACACTTCTGTCAGTCTGTCGCCATATTGTAACATTCAAGAAAGACAGAAGGTCTGCGTATCAAGTTTCTTTTTGATAACGCGGATTTCAACTATCGTGGGACTTAATGATGTCCTAAGTACTTTGTTACGATTCTCTCTTCCAACTGGCAAGCTCGGAGCCTGCAAGTAAGGTAAGCACAATTTAGATGTTAGCGGGAAAAACGGTTTAACCCGCTACGATCGAAATATCGGGCGACTGAGCTAACAGCTGTGGAAAAACCGAACACAGGGAGCTCGAAGAAGGGCTGCTCGGCAAGAGGGGCAGCGTTACATATCTATAATTCCCTTTTTTCTTATTCACAATGAGTACAAACACGACAATTCTCATAATGTGTCATATTAAACAGGGATGCATCACAAAAAAAAACATCACTGAAAAATAGCTTATTATACAGGTCAAATTTCTTTCAATTCTGGATTAATAAACTTTATAAACTATTGTTGATAATACAGTAGCAGCTATTGTTTCAATTACAATCCAGTGATGCACTAGTCAATAGAAACATCACCCCGGTGGTCCAGAAGGTGATTATACTTTCAACCACTACAAAACAAAGAAATGCCCCTACCCCTCAAACTATAGACAGGACAAATACCTGACGTCAAATCCTTTGAAATAACTCTTTATTTTTCAAGGCGCCAGTACACTTCAGTGAGTTTATTTCTAATAATTACTATATATATACCTATATACTATAAAGACAATAATTATCAAAACAATAATAACAATATAATTTCCAATATTACTTATAATTCATGTCGCTATAAAGCTATGAAGCTTGCCACAAACATTGCAATTGCTTGCTACATGACTATTGCAAAGTACATTTGTGAAGTTATTCATTTGTCCCCATGGTAGGGAAAAGTAAAAAATTGTCAATTCACTTAACCCCTCCAGACAGATTCTTCTTCAAAATTGTTCTAAACCTTCACATTAACCCCACACTTCCCCGGGACCATGGGGGTGGGGGTTTCAAATGACAAGTGCATAAAATTAAGTATTAGGGAGAGGGAAGGAGAGAGGGGCACCACCCATCCTTCTCTGTCTACCTTGGATCTGCCAATGATATGTGCCAATGATAATATATTATTATTCCATATTCAATTGCCATGCAAATCAGACACATACCCAAACACACAAACAACCAACCCACACAACACACTCACAATTTTGTAATATGGAAAGTGTATTATAGTTACATCAATGAAAACAATTTAAAATAACCTGAACTAACTCTTACTGGATCTCTGCGGTCTTTATTAGAATTCAAGTATTTCTACACTTCAAAACAACTGAAAAACAATTGTAATTGTAGGGTTTAAAGGAATTCCCTTCAAATATTGATCTTAGAACATATTACGTCACACTCAGATCCATGTAGTACTCTTTCAAAACAAACAATGAAAAACGCACACTTCAAAAAAATTCATTCTGGGAGGTTGTGCAACTTATACTTATACTTATACCAGTGCTTATATAAAGTATATATACATGGTTAATGATTAATAAATACCCTGACAACTGGGCAACCACTCATGTACAGTGTATGAACTAGAAGGATAAGTATAACCAATGCAATAATACCATCAGCCATTCATATGATAATAGCTTCTATGAAAAAACAACTACTATACATGAGGAATATATCACTATACTATACTTAAAAAATAGGTACTCAAAGCGTACTTGGACATGCGGAATGGACTCAGACATAGAAGTTGGATGATAAAAAGTGAATTATCTGGAAGCATTTCAGAAAAACAAAATACCCACTCCAAAGTTATAATGCATGAAGCAAAGCTCATGTATCAATGCTACACCCAGGGTAGGGACAACATATGTGTCAATAAGAAATTCTCCACCTCAACCCGGGAGAGCACTAGACAAGAGTTAAAATTAAATTAGCTAAATTTCTCTCAAAAGGATAATTTGTGTAACAGAATTGATTAGATTTAAGTAATATAAATCTATTTTTGATAAACGTCTTTTTTAATAGTAAACTAGACCCTGCGAGCAGGGTTGACTGGGATACCTGAGATCTGCAACTTGTTTGTGTGACATGTATGACATGTATGACAAAGATTTCACTGCCGACTTTGGATATAATAAAAAAATATATATAATGTTGTTTTTATTGTAAATGCCATATCACAACACTGATTGGGGCAAGAAAGGTAAGAGCATTATCTCTTCAGGTGTGGGGTGGACTCAAGGTGTGCTCCAGGAAAGTAGACAGGGCTGATTGTCCTATCTTTCAATATTATCCCCACATCAGAGTTAGCACCAAAATAAGATTAAGGAAAGCTGAGAATGTGTTTTAAAATTGTTATTTCTTAAACATTTCTTTGGTTCACTGCCCTCAATGTGCTATCACTTAGGGGTAAATTTATTTTAAAACCCAAAGTAAGTCCTATTGTATTAACAATATAATTTTATTGAAATGTATTATTTTATTTGTGTAAGTTACAAGTAAACAACAACATTTATTTATTTTGAATTCAAATGAGAGGGCTATAGAATATCCAGACTTGATTGAAATTTATAGAGCATAAACATATTTTTAAGATCAACAACACTACAAAAATATTACAAATCCCTAGATTTTATTGAAAATGTTCCATAAAAATAAAATGACATTCAATGAGGGATAAAGGTATTTCAGGGAAATAAAAAAACTTAAGCTTATCTAAAGGAAGCACCAAAGTATCAAAATAATTTTCATAGATTTACACTTACATGACTTACAACACCTATGCTGTACTTTATTAAAATCGACATGGTTAAAATGATGAGATTCAATGAGAGAGATCAAGATATTTTATAGTAAGAAAATAAAATTCATCTTACGGTAGCCGGTCAAGTGTCCAATGTAAAGTAGATTAATAGACAAACCGATTTGTAGGAGACGATTTTCATCAATTGTTTCAAACTACTTCCACTTCAAAATAGATTAAGCAATCAAGATAAATACCTCGAGTCCATTCATGAGTGTCCAGAGAGTCCATTCATGAGTGTCCAGAGCACATTTAATTACGTCTTGAAGTAAGCTGTATGAGGCTAAAGCAGTCAGCACTTAAAGGGGCCGTATGACGAAAATTCACATCAATATTACGCCTTCTCGCTTCAATTATTAGAAAGAGCATCGTTTGATATACTCTTGGTAAAAACATTAGCTCAAAACTCCAACAGGAAAGGTGTAAAAAGTGACAATAAAGCCCGTATAAAACGTTCGAAAATCGGCGGCCATTTCTTGAGCTAGCTTGATTTGGAGAGCACTTATGACGTCACTTGTCACCAGCAAGTCGGCTCATTACATTCAGAACCATTGGCAAATAGACGTGTATACTTAGTGTCTGACCTCCAAACATCAATATGGAGCGGTTATGGGAAGAAAGGCGGGCCTGTTTTTAAATTTGATTACCTGACCGAGATCCAGAAGAAACCTTTCGCATTCTAAACGCCTGGAAGCCGAAGAAAACTGCCTTGAATTACGAGCGTCTGCTATAAAAAGCGATCATCTGCCTACCACGTGCGTAAATTCAACACGAAAGGAATCAACAAGTCCACCTCTACAAGGTGAGTATTCTATCGGATCCACGCTGCATTTGAATCAATGGTGCTATTTAAAACAAAGAACTCAATTCTAGTTCTTGCTCTTTGTTCAATTATTTAACGAGCGTCACAAAACAAAGATAAGTAACCGTACAACACACAACAAGAAGAGATGACTCGATAAACAAAATGGCGGCAGACTCCTCTACACTAACCATGACAAATTTTCCAAAAATATTATATCATTTTAATCCAAAAAACTATAGAATAAGAATAAGTGAAATTAATAGCTCTATGGTTGAGAGAACGATTGATTATTATGGAATAGACCATAGCTAGGATGGCTTGAATTTTGATCGAGTGAGAATTGTTTTGTTATCGTGAATTACAAATGTTTTTTTTTTACCGCACGCGTTATTGATAAATTTCTTCTACTTATTATTTGTTCATCAACACTGCTATTTGAGCCTTCAAAGTGGAAGTCTCTATATAAAGTTTTTGGTTTAGATTCTACTAGGTTAGGTATGAGTTATACACCATAAAAGTAAAACTTATAAGTAACTTAAGTAAGCTTAATGTACTAACTAAACAGCTCACTGCATTTGTACTAATAGTCGCACTTACAATTTTTATTTAAGTTAGTTCTCTATTTCTCTATCTCTATTTTGGAGTGCACTTGAGTGGTTTTCATTCCACTGGCAATCGCCATGAAAATGTTAAATTCGTAAATACTTCCACGTTATATAAATTCAGGCATATTTTCCTCACGGTAAGTAAAAATTTAACGACAGAAATACGTAGTAGTCTAGTTACTGTTTCAATTTCACTTAGCTTGTTCGATTTATACATTTGTTTATAGAGTTTGCTTTGAGAATTCGTGGTCTAAATCTAACAATTTGAGCATAACAACATCCTTTGATATTCTTCGTTCTCTCTATACTGACTGCGTTGAGATATTTAATAAAGGCTGACAAATATCATCCTGTCATTTATTGCTAAAGAAGACCTTTCCTGTCTTTATTTTCTGTGTATTTAGGCTTCTCGAAGATACAGCAACTTTTTTAACATTATCATAACTACAAATAACTTATTAATATACTATATATACTTACTATATATTAACTTTACAGTTACAAAAGAATTTTCTCATCGAAAATAAAAACACAAAATGCCACCCCTATTACCTAGATTCTTTTTGCTTAGCTTATATTGTCTGCATCTTGAATACTATCTATTGTGTTTATTTATTTATTATTCAAATAGTTGTGAAAAGTTAATAAGGTTATAACTGGCATGATGAAAATGTTGTTTTGAAAGAAAAAAATACTTATAATTGTTTTCTCTTTTATTTAGATAAAACCAACCAAGGACTACCCGAGGGCCATGATTGATGCTGAAGGCTGGGAGGCATGAGAATAGGCAAATGTCTTAAAGATAATAAAGTAGGGAATTTCTTACTTTGATAGAGCAGTAAATGTGAAATAGGCTTTTTTAAAGCAAATACTTGCCCTCAATGATAGATTTTTTCTATGAACCTAAAGATAATGAGAAAAGGGGAAATGTTAGGAGAGTGCTCAACCAAGTTGTTGCATTGTTGATGTTTTTTTAGCAATGCTATAGTCCAATTTCTTCCTTTTGTCTCTTTCTCTGTCTCTCTCTCTCTCTCTCTCATACTCGAAAGACCGAGTTAGGCGGACCAAATCTTTGTCGGTAGGAACTAGCGTTACGCGGTCCACCCGAAATACTAATGGGAAAATAAAAATATTTTATAGCAATACTGTCTTGGGACTGGGTTTAAATAATTTGCAGAAAAACTTCAAGAAAAGCAAAATTTTAAAATGTGAGTGATTGCTCTACCGAGTTACGCGGGCCGAAACTCATGTCGGTAAATTACCGGCGTTACGCGGACCAGAGCTTCAATTTAAAATTTGCGTCATATCGACGTTTTACGCATAGAAACGACTTGTCAGAACAATGTTACATCAATTTCTCTCCGAGTTCGTGTTATGCAAATCACTAGCGCCTCACTCTGAGCTGGGAACACGTGTTTCGTGGACCTGGTGATCAACTAAAAAATAATAATTCTCGCGGTAATTTGCTCGCGAGATTAAGAGTAACCCCCGTGTTTTTATTCTCTTATTCTATCCTGCTGATTTATAGTTTGCCACTTCCTATTCGTGGATGTCTATAGTGTTCGCGTGTATATACTCAAAGTGCAGGATTGTAGTGATAAGTTGGTGTATACCCAAGATATGCGGACCAGGAGCTCACTCGAATTTGGTGTCAACCCGAGTTATGCGGACCAGGAGCTCACTCGAATTTGGTGTCAACCCGAGTTATGCGGGCCAGGAGCTCACTCGAATTTGGTGTCATCCCGAGTTATGCGGACCATGAGCTCACTCGAATTTGGTGTCAACCTGTCAACCCGAGTTATGCGGACCAGGAGCTCACTCGAATTTGGTGTCAACCCGAGTTATGCGGACCAGGAGCTCACTCGAATTTGGTGTCAACCCGAGTTATGCGGACCAGGAGCTCACTCGAATTTGGTGTCAACCCGAGTTATGCGGACCAGGAGCTCACCCGAATTTGGTGTCAACCCGAGTTATGCGGACCAGGAGCTCACTCGAATTTGGTGTTAACCCGAGTTATGCGGACCAGGAGCTCACCCGATGTTGGTGTTTACCCGAGTTACGAGGACCGGGAGCTCACTCGACGTTGGTGTTTACCCGAGTTACGAGGACCAGGAGCTGAGAAAATAGAGTACGTATTATCTTATAGCACTGATTAGCCCCCAAAAAAGAAGTGTCGTTACCTGCCGATTTCAGTGGTGTGTCGCTAGCGCCCATCTTTCTCACCTCTGACCCTTGCCTCTAAACTTGTTTGTTAGTTTGTTTCTTCTGTTGTCATAGTGATATGTTGATCAAACTGATGATTGGCCGAGATATTGATGTGATTGTCTTTTTGCGCGGGAAACACATTTTCGTGATGTCAATGGGTTAAGCTACCATTTACCATTCACTTATGGAAGTTGTTGGTATTAGATGACCCCACGAAACATTGACGTCGCGAATTAACGTCCGATTTCAAATTATAATCTGCGCGCGCTAAACGATGTAAGATTCTTAGCTAGAGTATCTAGAGTACAGTAGTCAATGCTATGCATGGTTCATAATGTTGGGGCATGGTGGACAAAGTTATTTAAAGAGGTAGGTAAATGAATCACTTAATGACATAATTTTTCGCGTTGGCTTGGTATTACGAGATATGTGATAGAGAATAAAAGAGTCCATCCTAAAGAGATAGTTTCATCGTGACTATATTCACCACACAAAGCTTTGGATCTGAAAAATGGCACTGATCCCCAGTGGCGTGCACTTTGGGTTAATCCATTCTTTTGAAATGCCCAAAGCTCGCACGGCACACGGCTTACAGCAACACTTAACTTTGTTTCCCCCGTTTCACACGATTTTTCTGACGCGCGCTGTTTTCATTTTTTTTCCCGATTTGTGTGAAGCGTTTCCGTGTACATATCCAATAACGTATAACACAGGAGAGGTGATTATACTTTATGAATGTTACGGCACTTCGTCTTTCTTAGACAAAATGTTGTAGTGAAGGGGTTTTTTTTATTTTTTTTTTATTTTACGGTAACGGTACGGTCCTAACGATACACCTTTAAATACTGTGCCCACGGTATTTACGCTGGCCATTTGCGGTTGTCTAGCAACGAAGGGGCGGTTAGAATTTCTGCTGGAAACGAGGGCGATTGCGAGGTATAATTTGTCTCGGAGGCTATAGTGAAATGTGGATGCAAAGGACGCAATTTTTCCTTGGGAAAGACTTTTAACACAACTAGGTATTTGAGAAGTGGGTTCCCTTTCAATATCTGTTGATTTATTGAATGTTCATCCACAAAAATGTCCATGCGCAACCTCTTGTGCCCGTAGATTTTGACAAACTCAGAGTTAATAAGATCGTGGATCTTTTTACGATCGAGAAAACTTATTTCGTTTCATTTTTCCAGCCGCATCTACATTTGAATGGATGAATGCTGTTTTGGCAGAAGGAGGTAAGAAATGAGGACATTTTCTCTATAGATATTTTACGATTATGCGCGAATTTTACTATCGTTAAGTTTAGTATCCAGCTTTTGAAACGTATGACCTTTTATTTTGTCAATCCATCTCTGTCCCGAGTAACTATCACCCATCCTTCGCTCAACTAGATTTCTTGAGAACATATATCTCCCTTGCAAAAAAATGTTGTTATTATTTTTATGGGGGGGTACGTTTTTAAAACATCACAGATGATTGTATATGTGTGACTTTCCTCGCGCTCGCGACAAAAGGTCTACAAGCGGCATACATCTTCGTAAGCTCAATTTAAAGGCGGTTTTATAAACTTTGAGTGGGCTGGGTGGGCTAAATCATTCTATTTTGACATGCCATAGCTGTATAATCTTGATAATTGTCACAGTGAGGGGAATTTCCCATTTTACCAGCATTTGCTGGACCAAAGTGTGTTGAAAGACTTTGAGGGCTAATTCATTACTATTCTGACATGCCATAAATGTATAATCTTGATATTGTTCACAGTAAGTGAGGGGAATTTCCCATTTTACCAGCATTGGGTGGGCTAAATCATTACTGTTTTGACGTGCCACAACTGTATAATTTTGAAAATGTTCAAAGTAAGGTAGGGTAATTTCCCATTTTATTAGCATGACGTGGACCAGGATGTGTCGATGCACTTTGAGGGTAAACCATTACTATTTGACAAGCCATAGCTGTATAATCTCAATGATGATCACAGTGAGGGAAAGGAATTTCCCATTTTACCAGCGTTCGGTGGCCAGGGTGTGTTGATGCACTTTAGGGGCTAAATCATTACTTTTTTGACATACCTTAGCTGTCAAACCTTGGTGATGACCACAGTTAGGGAGGGAAAGTTCTTATTTTACCAAAGTTAGGTGGACCAGTGTGCGTTATGTGTGCGTTATGCTCTTTGGGGGCTAAATGATTACTATTTGACATGCTATAGCTGTATAATCTTGAGGATGGTCACAGTGAGGGAGGGAAAGTTCTTATTTTACCAGCGTTAGGTGGACCAGCGTGCGTTGATACACTTTATGGGCTAAACCATTACTATTTTGACATACTTTAGCTGTATAATCTTAAGGATGGTCACAGTGAGGGAGGGAAAGTTCTTATTTTACCAGCGTTAGGTGGACCAGGGTGCGTTGATACACTTTATGGGCTAAATCATTACTATTTGGCAATCCATATGTAGCTGTATAAGCTTGATGATAGTCACAGTGAGAGAGGGAAAGTTCTTATTTTACCAGCGTTACTTGGGCCAGGGTGCATTTATACACTTTAGGGGCTAAAACACTACTATTTGACAAGCAATAGCTGTATAATCTTAATGATGGTCACAGTTAGGGAGGAAAAGTTCTTATTTTACCAGCGTTAGGTGGGCCAGGGTGCGTTGATACACTTTATGGGCTAAACCATTACTATTTGACAAGCCATATTAGCTGTATAATCTTGGGGATGGTCTAGTGAGGGAGGGAAAGTTCTTATTTTACAAGTGTTGGGTGGACCAGGGTTCGTTGATACACTATAATGGCTGAATCATTACTATTTGACAAGCCATAGCTGTATAATCATGATGATTGCCACAGTGAGGGAGGAAAAGTTCCCATTTTACCAGCATTTGTACACTATGTGTACCAGCATGTCAGTGCCTAAATCATTACTATTTTGACATACCATAGCTGTATAATCTTGAAGATGGTCACAGTGAGGGAGACAAGTTCTTATTTTACCAGCATTAGGTGGACCAGGGTGCGTTGATAAACTTTAGGGGTGAAATCATTACTATTTTGATATACATTAGCTTTATAATCTTGAGGATGCTCACAGTGAGGGAGGGAAAGTTCTCATTTTACCAGTGTTAGGTGGACCAGGGTGCGTTGATACACTTTATGGGCTAAATCATTACTATTTGGCGATCCATATGTAGCTGTATAAGCTTGATGATAGTCACAGTGAGAGAGGGAAAGTTCTTATTTTACCAGCGTTACGTGGACCAGGGTGCATTTATACACTTTAGGGGCTAAAACACTACTATTTGACAAGCAATAGCTGTATAATCTTAATGATGGTCACAGTGAGGGAGGAAAAGTTCTTATTTTACCAGCGTTAGGTGGGCCAGGGTGCGTTGATACACTTAATGGGCTAAACCATTACTATTTGACAAGCCATATTAGCTGTATAATCATGATGATTGCCACAGTGAGGGAGGAAAAGTTCCCATTTTACCAGCATTAGATTGTACACTATGTGTACAAGCACGTCAGTGCCTAAATCATTACTATTTTGACATACCATAGCTGTATAATCTTGAAGATGGTAACAGTGAGGGAGGGAAAGTTCTTATTTTACCAGCGTTAGGTGGACCAGGGTGCGTTGATACACTTTAGGGGCTAAACCATTACTATTTTGACATACTTTAGCTGTATAATCTTAAGGATGGTCACAGTGAGGGAGGGAAAGTTCTCATTTTACCAGCGTTAGGTGGACCAGGGTGCGTTGATACACTTTATGGGCTAAATCATTACTATTTGGCAATCCATATGTAGCTGTATAAGCTTGATGATAGTCACAGTGAGAGAGGGAAAGTTCTTATTTCACCAGCGTTAGGTGGACCAGGGTGCATTTATACACTTTAGGGGCTAAAACACTACTATTTGATAAGCAATAGCTGTACAATCTTAATGATGGTCACAGTGAGGGAGGAAAAGTTCTTATTTTACCAGCGTTAGGTGGGCCAGGGTGCGTTGATACACTTTATGGGCTAAACCATTACTATTTGACAAGCCATAGCTGTATAATCTTGGGGATGGTCTAGTGAGGGAGGGAAAGTTCTTATTTTACAAGTGTTGGGTGGACCAGGGTGCATTGATACACTTTAATGGCTGAATCATTACTATTTGACAAGCCATAGCTGTATAATCATGATGATTGCCACAGTGAGGGAGGAAAAGTTCCCATTTTACCAGCATTAGATTGTACACTATGTGTACAAGCATGTCAGTGCCTAAATCATTACTATTTTGACATACCAAGCTGTATAATCTTGAAGATGGTTACAGTGAGGGAGGGAAAGTTCTCATTTTACCAGCATTAGATTGTACACTATGTGTACAAGCATGTCAGTGCCTAAATCATTACTATTTTGACATACTATAGCTGTATAATCTTGAAGATGGTCACAGTGAGGGAGACAAGTTCTTATTTTACCAGCATTAGGTGGACCAGGGTGCGTTGATAAACTTTAGGGGTGAAATCATTACTATTTTGATATACATTAGCTTTATAATCTTGAGGATGCTCACAGTGAGGGAGGAAAAGTTCTCATTTTACCAGTGTTAGGTGGACCAGGGTGCGTTGATACACTTTATGGGCTAAATCATTACTATTTGGCGATCCATATGTAGCTGTATAAGCTTGATGATAGTCACAGTGAGAGAGGGAAAGTTCTTATTTTACCAGCGTTACGTGGACCAGGGTGCATTTATACACTTTAGGGGCTAAAACACTACTATTTGACAAGCAATAGCTGTATAATCTTAATGATGGTCACAGTGAGGGAGGAAAAGTTCTTATTTTACCAGCGTTAGGTGGGCCAGGGTGCGTTGATACACTTTATGGGCTAAACCATTACTATTTGACAAGCCATATTAGCTGTATAATCATGATGATTGCCACAGTGAGGGAGGAAAAGTTCCCATTTTACCAGCATTAGATTGTACACTATGTGTACAAGCACGTCAGTGCCTAAATCATTACTATTTTGACATACCATAGCTGTATAATCTTGAAGATGGTAACAGTGAGGGAGGGAAAGTTCTTATTTTACCAGCGTTAGGTGGACCAGGGTGCGTTGATACACTTTAGGGGCTAAACCATTACTATTTTGACATACTTTAGCTGTATAATCTTAAGGATGGTCACAGTGAGGGAGGGAAAGTTCTCATTTTACCAGCGTTAGGTGGACCAGGGTGCGTTGATACACTTTATGGGCTAAATCATTACTATTTGGCAATCCATATGTAGCTGTATAAGCTTGATGATAGTCACAGTGAGAGAGGGAAAGTTCTTATTTCACCAGCGTTAGGTGGACCAGGGTGCATTTATACACTTTAGGGGCTAAAACACTACTATTTGATAAGCAATAGCTGTACAATCTTAATGATGGTCACAGTGAGGGAGGAAAAGTTCTTATTTTACCAGCGTTAGGTGGGCCAGGGTGCGTTGATACACTTTATGGGCTAAACCATTACTATTTGACAAGCCATAGCTGTATAATCTTGGGGATGGTCTAGTGAGGGAGGGAAAGTTCTTATTTTACAAGTGTTGGGTGGACCAGGGTGCATTGATACACTTTAATGGCTGAATCATTACTATTTGACAAGCCATAGCTGTATAATCATGATGATTGCCACAGTGAGGGAGGAAAAGTTCCCATTTTACCAGCATTAGATTGTACACTATGTGTACAAGCATGTCAGTGCCTAAATCATTACTATTTTGACATACTTTAGCTGTATAATCTTGAAGATGGTCTCAGTGAGGGAGACAAGTTCTTATTTTACCAGCGTTAGGTGGACCAGGGTGCGTTGATAAACTTTAGGGGTGAAATCATTACTATTTTGATATACATTAGCTTTATAATCTTGAGGATGGTCACAGTGAGGGAGGGAAAGTTCTCATTTTACCAGTGTTAGGTGGACCAGGGTGCGTTGATACACTTTATGGGCTAAATCATTACTATTTGGCGATCCATATGTAGCTGTATAAGCTTGATGATAGTCACAGTGAGAGAGGGAAAGTTCTTATTTTACCAGCGTTACGTGGACCAGGGTGCATTTATACACTTTAGGGGCTAAAACACTACTATTTGACAAGCAATAGCTGTATAATCTCAATGATGGTCACAGTGAGGGAGGGAAAGTTCTTATTTTACCAGCGTTAGGTGGACCAGGGTGCGTTGATACACTTTAGTGGCTAAACCATTACTATTTTGACATACTTTAGCTGTATAATCTTAAGGATGGTCACAGTGAGGGAGGGAAAGTTCTCATTTTACCAGCGTTAGGTGGACCAGGGTGCGTTTATACACTTTATGGGCTAAATCATTACTATTTGGCAATCCATATGTAGCTGTATAAGCTTGATGATAGTCACAGTGAGAGAGGGAAAGTTCTTATTTCACCAGCGTTAGGTGGACCAGGGTGCATTTATACACTTTAGGGGCTAAAACACTACTATTTGACAAGCAATAGCTGTATAATCTTAATGATGGTCACAGTGAGGGAGGAAAAGTTCTTATTTTACCAGCGTTAGGTGGGCCAGGGTGCTTTGATACACTTTATGGGCTAAACCATTACTATTTGACAAGCCATAGCTGTGTAATCTTGGGGATGGTCTAGTGAGGGAGGGAAAGTTCTTATTTTACAAGTGTTGGGTGGACCAGGGTGCATTGATACACTTTAATGGCTGAATCATTACTATTTGACAAGCCATAGCTGTATAATCATGATGATTGCCACAGTGAGGGAGGAAAAGTTCTCATTTTACCAGCATTAGATTGTACACTATGTGTACAAGCACGTCAGTGCCTAAATCATTACTATTTTGACATACCATAGCTGTATAATCTTGAAGATGGTCACAGTGAGGGAGGGAAAGTTCTCATTTTACCAGTGTTAGGTGGACCAGGGTGCGTTGATACACTTTATGGGCTAAATCATTACTATTTGGCGATCCATATGTAGCTGTATAAGCTTGATGATAGTCACAGTGAGAGAGGGAAAGTTCTTATTTTACCAGCGTTACGTGGACCAGGGTGCATTTATACACTTTAGGGGCTAAAACACTACTATTTGACAAGCAATAGCTGTATAATCTTAATGATGGTCACAGTGAGGGAGGGAAAGTTCTCATTTTACCAGTGTTAGGTGGGCCAGGGTGCGTTGATACACTTTATGGGCTGAATCATTACTATTTGGCAATCCATAGCTGTATAATCATGATGATTGCCACAGTGAGGGAGGAAAAGTTCCCATTTTACCAGCATTAGATTGTACACTATGTGTACAAGCACGTCAGTGCCTAAATCATTACTATTTTGACATACCATAGCTGTATAATCTTGAAGATGGTTACAGTGAGGGAGGGAAAGTTCTCATTTTACCAGCGTTAGGTGGACCAGGGTGCGTTGATACACTTTATGGGCTAAATCATTACTATTTGGCAAGCAATAGCTATATAATCTTGATGATTGTCACAGTAAGGGAGGGAAAGTTTTTATTTTACCAGCGTTAGGTGGGCCAGGGTGCGTTGATACACTTTATGGGCTAAACCATTACTATTTGACAAGCCATATTAGCTGTATAATCTTGATGATAATCACAGTGATGGAGGGAAAGTTCCCATACCTTAGCTGTATAATCTTGATGATGGTCACAGTGAGGGAGGGAAGTTCTTATTTTACCAGCGTTAGGTGGACCAGGGTGCGTTGATACACTTTATGGGCTAAATCATTACTATTTGGCAATCCATATATCGCTGTATAATCTTGAAGATGGTCACAGTGAGGGAGGTAAGTTCTTATTTTACCAGCGTTAGGTGGACCAGGGTGCGTTGATACACTTTAGGGGCTAAACCATTACTATTTTGACATACCTTAGCTGTATAATCTTAAGGATGGTCTAGAGAGGGAGGGAAAGTTCTTATTTTACCAGCGTTAGGTGGACCAGGGTTCGTTGATACACTATAATGGCTGAATCATTACTATTTGACAAGCCATAGCTGTATAATCATGATGATTGCCACAGTGAGGGAGGAAAAGTTCCCATTTTACCAGCATTAGATTGTACACTATGTGTACAAGCATGTCAGTGCCTAAATCATTACTATTTTGACATACCATAGCTGTATAATCTTGAAGATGGTCACAGTGAGGGAGACAAGTTCTTATTTTACCAGCGTTAGGTGGACCAGGGTGCGTTGATAAACTTTAGGGGTGAAATCATTACTATTTTGATATACATTAGCTTTATAATCTTGAGGATGGTCACAGTGAGGGAGGGAAAGTTCTCATTTTACCAGTGTTAGGTGGACCAGGGTGCGTTGATACACTTTAGGGGCTAAACCATTACTATTTTGACATACTTTAGCTGTATAATCTTAAGGATGGTCACAGTGAGGGAGGGAAAGTTCTCATTTTACCAGCGTTAGGTGGACCAGGGTGCGTTGATACACTTTAGGGGCTAAACCATTACTATTTTGACATACTTTAGCTGTATAATCTTAAGGATGGTCACAGTGAGGGAGGGAAAGTTCTCATTTTACCAGCGTTAGGTGGACCAGGGTGCGTTGATACACTTTATGGGCTAAATCATTACTATTTGGCAATCCATATGTAGCTGTATAAGCTTGATGATAGTCACAGTGAAAGAGGGAAAGTTCTTATTTCACCAGCGTTAGGTGGACCAGGGTGCATTTATACACTTTAGGGGCTAAAACACTACTATTTGACAAGCAATAGCTGTATAATCTTAATGATGGTCACAGTGAGGGAGGAAAAGTTCTTATTTTACCAGCGTTAGGTGGGCCAGGGTGCGTTGATACACTTTATGGGCTAAACCATTACTATTTGACAAGCCATAGCTGTATAATCTTGGGGATGGTCTAGTGAGGGAGGGAAAGTTCTTATTTTACAAGTGTTGGGTGGACCAGGGTGCATTGATACACTTTAATGGCTGAATCATTACTATTTGACAAGCCATAGCTGTATAATCATGATGATTGCCACAGTGAGGGAGGAAAAGTTCCCATTTTACCAGCATTAGATTGTACACTATGTGTACAAGCATGTCAGTGCCTAAATCATTACTATTTTGACATACCATAGCTGTATAATCTTGAAGATGGTTACAGTGAGGGAGGGAAAGTTCTCATTTTACCAGCGTTAGGTGGACCAGGGTGCGTTGATACACTTTATGGGCTAAATCATTACTATTTGGCAAGCAATAGCTATATAATCTTGATGATTGTCACAGTAAGGGAGGGAAAGTTTTTATTTTACCAGCGTTAGGTGGGCCAGGGTGCGTTGATACACTTTATGGGCTAAACCATTACTATTTGACAAGCCATATTAGCTGTATAATCTTGATGATAATCACAGTGATGGAGGGAAAGGTCCCATACCTTAGTTGTATAATCTTGATGATGGTCACAGTGAGGGAGGGAAGTTCTTATTTTACCAGCGTTAGGTGGACCAGGGTGCGTTGATACACTTTAGGGGCTAAACCATTACTATTTTGACATACCTTAGCTGTATAATCTTAAGGATGGTCTAGTGAGGGAGGGAAAGTTCTTATTTTGCCAGCGTTAGGTGGACCAGGGTGCGTTGATACACTTTAGGGGCTAAACCATTACTATTTTGACATACCTTAGCTGTATAATCTTGGGGATGGTCTAGTGAGGGAGGGAAAGTTCTTATTTTACCAGCGTTAGGTGGGCCAGGGTGCGTTGATACACTTTATGGGCTAAACCATTACTATTTGACAAGCCATATTAGCTGTATAATCTTGGGGATGGTCTAGTGAGGGAGGGAAAGTTCTTATTTTACAAGTGTTAGGTGGACCAGGGTGCATTGATACACTATAATGGCTGAATCATTACTATTTGACAAGCCATAGCTGTATAATCATGATGATTGCCACAGTGAGGGAGGAAAAGTTCCCATTTTACCAGCATTAGATTGTACACTATGTGTACAAGCATGTCAGTGCTAAATCATTACTATTTTGACATACCATAGCTGTATAATCTTGAAGATGGTCACAGTGAGGGAGACAAGTTCTTATTTTACCAGCGTTAGGTGGACCAGGGTGCGTTGATAAACTTTAGGGGTGAAATCATTACTATTTTGATATACATTAGCTTTATAATCTTGAGGATGGTCACAGTGAGGGAGGGAAAGTTCTCATTTTACCAGTGTTAGGTGGACCAGGGTGCGTTGATACACTTTAGGGGCTAAACCATTACTATTTTGACATACTTTAGCTGTATAATCTTAAGGATGGTCACAGTGAGGGAGGGAAAGTTCTCATTTTACCAGCGTTAGGTGGACCAGGGTGCGTTGATACACTTTAGGGGCTAAACCATTACTATTTTGACATACTTTAGCTGTATAATCTTAAGGATGGTCACAGTGAGGGAGGGAAAGTTCTCATTTTACCAGCGTTAGGTGGACCAGGGTGCGTTGATACACTTTATGGGCTAAATCATTACTATTTGGCAATCCATATGTAGCTGTATAAGCTTGATGATAGTCACAGTGAAAGAGGGAAAGTTCTTATTTCACCAGCGTTAGGTGGACCAGGATGCATTTATACACTTTAGGGGCTAAAACACTACTATTTGACAAGCAATAGCTGTATAATCTTAATGATGGTCACAGTGAGGGAGGAAAAGTTCTTATTTTACCAGCGTTAGGTGGGCCAGGGTGCGTTGATACACTTTATGGGCTAAACCATTACTATTTGACAAGCCATAGCTGTATAATCTTGGGGATGGTCTAGTGAGGGAGGGAAAGTTCTTATTTTACAAGTGTTGGGTGGACCAGGGTGCATTGATACACTTTAATGGCTGAATCATTACTATTTGACAAGCCATAGCTGTATAATCATGATGATTGCCACAGTGAGGGAGGAAAAGTTCCCATTTTACCAGCATTAGATTGTACACTATGTGTACAAGCATGTCAGTGCCTAAATCATTACTATTTTGACATACTATAGCTGTATAATCTTGAAGATGGTCACAGTGAGGGAGACAAGTTCTTATTTTACCAGCGTTAGGTGGACCAGGGTGCGTTGATAAACTTTAGGGGTGAAATCATTACTATTTTGATATACATTAGCTTTATAATCTTGAGGATGGTCACAGTGAGGGAGGGAAAGTTCTCATTTTACCAGTGTTAGGTGGACCAGGGTGCGTTGATACACTTTATGGGCTAAATCATTACTATTTGGCGATCCATATGTAGCTGTATAAGCTTGATGATAGTCACAGTGAGAGAGGGACAGTTCTTATTTTACCAGCGTTACGTGGACCAGGGTGCATTTATACACTTTAGGGGCTAAAACACTACTAATTGACAAGCAATAGCTGTATAATCTTAATGATGGTCACAGTGAGGGAGGAAAAGTTCTTATTTTACCAGCGTTAGGTGGGCCAGGGTGCGTTGATACACTTTATGGGCTAAACCATTACTATTTTGACATACTTTAGCTGTATAATCTTAAGGATGGTCACAGTGAGGGAGGGAAAGTTCTCATTTTACCAGCGTTAGGTGGACCAGGGTGCGTTGATACACTTTTTGGGCTAAATCATTACTATTTGGCAATCCATATGTAGCTGTATAAGCTTGATGATAGTTACAGTGAGAGAGGGAAAGTTCTTATTTCACCAGTGTTAAGTGGACCAGGGTGCATTTATACACTTTAGGGGCTAAATCACACTACTATTTGACAAGCAATAGCTGTATAATCTTAATGATGGTCACAGTGAGGGAGGAAAAGTTCTTATTTTACCAGCGTTAGGTGGGCCAGGGTGCGTTGATACACTTTATGGGCTAAACCATTACTATTTGACAAGCCATAGCTGTATAATCTTGGGGATGGTCTAATGAGGGAGGGAAAGTTCTTATTTTACAAGTGTTGGGTGGACCAGGGTGCATTGATACACTTTAATGGCTGAATCATTACTATTTGACAAGCCATAGCTGTATAATCATGATGATTGCCACAGTGAGGGAGGAAAAGTTCCCATTTTACCAGCGTTAGATTGTACACTATGTGTACAAGCACGTCAGTGCCTAAATCATTACTATTTTGACATACCATAGCTGTATAATCTTGGAGATGGTTACAGTGAGGGAGGGAAAGTTCTCATTTTACCAGCGTTAGGTGGACCAGGGTGCGTTGATACACTTTATGGGCTAAATCATTACTATTTGGCAATCCATATGTAGCTGTATAAGCGTGATGATAGTCACAGTGAGAGAGGGAAAGTTCTTATTTTACCAGCGTTACGTGGACCAGGGTGCGTTTATACACTTTAGGGGCTAAAGCATTACTATTTGACAAGCAATAGCTATATAATCTTGATGATTGTCACAGTAAGGGAGGGAAAGTTTTTATTTTACCAGCGTTAGGTGGGCCAGGGTGCGTTGATACACTTTATGGGCTAAACCATTACTATTTGACAAGCCATATTAGCTGTATAATTTTGATGATAATCACAGTGATGGAGGGAAAGTTCCCATACCTTAGCTGTATAAAATTGATGATGGTCACAGTGAGGGAGGGAAGTTCTTATTTTACCAGCGTTAGGTGGACTAGGGTGCGTTGATACACTTTAGGGGATAAACCATTACTATTTTGACATACCTTAGCTGTATAATCTTAGGATGGTCACAGTGAGGGAGGGAAAGTTCCCATACCTTAGCTGTATAATCTTGATGATGGTCACAGTGAGGGAGGGAAGTTCTTATTTCACCAGCGTTAGGTGGACCAGGGTGCATTTATACACTTTAGGGGCTAAAACACTACTATTTGACAAGCAATAGCTATATAATCTTGATGATTGTCACAGTAAGGGAGGGAAAGTTTTTATTTTACCAGCGTTAGGTGGGCCAGGGTACGTTGATACACTTTATGGGCTAAACTATTACTATTTTGATATACATTAGCTTTATAATCTTGAGGATGGTCACAGTGAGGGAGGGAAAGTTCTTATTTTACAAGTGTTAGGTGGACCAGGGTGCGTTGATACACTTTAATGGCTGAATCATTAGTATTTGTCAATCCATAGCTGTATAATCTTGATGATAGCCACAACGAGGGAGGGAAAGTCCCCATTCTACCAGCGTTAGGTGGACCAGTGTGCGTAATGCTCTTTGGGGGCTAAATGATTACTATTTGACATGCTATAGCTGTATAATCTTGAGGATGGTCACAGTGAGGGAGGGAAAGTTCTAATTTTACCAGCGTTAGGTGGACTAGGGTGTGTTGATACACTTTTTTTGAGCTAAACCGTTACTATTTGACAATCCATAGCTGTATAATCTTGAGGATGGTCACAGTGAGGGAGGGAAAGTTCTAATTTTACCAGCGTTAGGTGGACTAGGGTGTGTTGATACACTTTTTTTGAGCTAAACCGTTACTATTTGACAATCCATAGCCGTATAATCTTGGTGATGGTGCCAATAAGGAAGGGGTATTATAACAATATAGTTGATGTTCGCGGGCGTAAATATGTTTTGGGCCCGACTCGAGCTCATTTTAGCCCGAGCGCAGCGAGCAACATTACTATTATTATAACTTTGGCGAGCATTAAGCGCAAAAACAAAAATATATACGGAAAACGAGGATGACTCGCGTGATATTTATTCATTGAAAGATGTTATACCATAATTAATAAATACAGCTTCAATTCACTTTACAAACGTTGCTAAATATACACGTGTTTAAGGTTATTTTTGTAAACGAAACAACTGTTTCAAAATATAGAAAGTTTAATGGGTTGCCACTTGTAGGAATTAAAATTTATTGTGCAATTGGAAAAGTGACAATTTGGCATGACAGCCTGTGCAGAAGTATAATTCGGTCGAGGATGAAAAACTTACATTCACTTCCCCGCCTGCCCTAGATAAACTGCCTTGTTTGCAATCATTACTGTTTTCCGTCTCAATGGTTTCACTAGAAGCAAAATGCACTCGGCGAGAGGTCCTTCTTGTCTTTTGTTTTGACTTCAGCATAGAAACGTAAAGAAGCGTAAAATGACTCCAAGATCCGAGGAGCTGATACTGTGAAAATCACATTCAACACTTCGCTTCGTGCATGCGACGAGCGGTTTGAATGAATCGCGGGAATTCCTGCTTCCTTCTGATTGGCTCGCTGCAATTTCCTCGCCCTCTCATTGGCTTAGAGCAGCGGGCTTAAATATATTAGAGCCCGCCAAAACGTTCATTAGAGCCCGTATAATACGCCACAATGCTCGCCAAAGTTATAATTCTCATTTTACCAGCGTTCTTGATAATGGTCACAGTAAAGAAGGGGAATTTCCCATTTTACCAGGGTTAGGTGGACTGGGATGTTTTGATTCTCCTTAAAGGCTAAATCACTTTAGGGGTTAAATCAATAGTTGTATAATCATTTTCATTAACATAACATTGCTTTGATTGTGGACTGCGATGTTTCGAGTCTTAAGTTTTTTGTCAGGTTCACTGCTATTTCAAATATAGATTTATTTATATGAAAGTAAATAGCATTTGTCAAACTATTTGTAAACATCTTTGATCGCAATGGCCGTAGATAAAAAGTTCCTGTTTTGAAATGTTAGTAATCTATGCTATGAGAATTGAGATAGACGTAATGTCGATTCATGACTTGTGTTATTTTTTGTTTTTTCCACAGCAATTATCGACCCCAAGAAAGTGGAAGTGTTAGGAGTCTTATTCTACAGTCATTAGTGCAAGTGTCGAAGATTGTTATGAGTCTGAAATAGATATCATTTGCCAATAGTTTAGCATATTTTGATATTCATTAGAGATAATATTTTTTAATAATATCTCAGCCACAGTGGAATCCCTTCTTTTACTTCAGACTTTAATAAAAACAAATCGAGCTGGCAGATTTGCGTGCAATTTCAAAAATAGTGTTAAATTTAGTTGCTTTCGATATTTGGAAAGTTTAAGCGAATTCGGCGGAACCAAAATTAAAAAGCAACAAAGAGAAATGTTTACAGTACCTCAGTTTTGGTTCCGACGAATTGGCTATGACTTCCCAAATATCTTGGGCTACTTAATCAGACAGTAATTCTGAAGTTTCGCGCAAAACTTACAGCTGGATATTTTGTTAGGGAAGTAACTAAAACACTGGTCTGACAACTCTGATAACGATGCATATGCATTACTTCTCACTTTTTCCCCAGTTAGTCGAAAGTAATCGAAATGTAGTTTTGATAGCTTTTTGCATTTTGAGGCTACAAAGACAATTGAAATAAAGAATCTGACTAGCGTCAATGCATGAAAATGTTGCTCCAGTTTGCGCGATGTGTTTATGCGTGACTTTTGATAAGTATTTATTAATTAAACGCTTTAAAACTGTAAATATACGCATTATTATTTATATTATATGTACAATAAAGGTGGAACAAAGGTGAAAAACCACGACAGATGAGGGCCAGTTGTTAAATATAAATATATTACACATATATTAAAACGCTTTTATTTCTGTGCGTTTTGGACTTACCCCCACAATGGGTTGTTTCAGTCGCTCCCCCGTCTGTTCTAATAGCGAAGTAATAGATTGCACTCTTATTAGTTTTAACCTGAGTTACACGGACCAAAAAGCTGCAAAAAGGCAAAAATTTTACGCGTGGAAAACAAAATCCCAGCCTTCAAAACTGCCTGAAATCCGTCGAACAAAGGTTTCTCACGGCCTGAATTCTCAAAGAAATAGATTGCTCTCTTATTGGATTAAAACCGAGTTGCGCGGACCAAAAAGCTGTTAGAGGCAAAAATAAAACACGAGTGCAAATAAAATCCCAGTTACCAACCTGAACGACTGTCAAATAACTGTCTGAAATCCGTCGAAAAAAGGTTGCTCACACTTAATTGTCAAAGAAATAGATTGCACTCTTATTGGTTTTAAAACCGAGTTACGCGGACCAGAAAGCTCCTTAATAGCAAAAATAAAACACGAGTGAAAATAAAATTCCAGCCGATAGCCTGAACGATTGTCCAATAACTGTTTGAAATCCGTCGTAAAAAAGGCTGCTCACCCTTAGGTTGGAGAAATATTCATAAAAATATACAAAGTTGCAGAAACCGGCATTAGGCGGACCAGCCTCCTCCCCCTCACTCCACAGGTTTAGACCGAGTTACAAGGACCACCTTAAAAACACTTAATAATAGCAGTTAAGTGTGTTTTGCGATGTTTGCAGCAAAAAACATTAGGCGGACCGAATTTTGGTCCGCGTAACTCGGTGGCCCGTGTAACGCGGTATAAAAACAGGTTTCGGTCCGCGCAACTCGGTGTTTTTGCCCCCTCTCTCTCTCTCTCTCTCTCTCTCTCTCTCTCTCTCTCTCTCCCTCTCTCTCTCTCTCTCTCTCTCTCTCTCTCTCTCTCTCTCTCTCTCTCTCTCTCTCTCTCTCTCTCTCTCTCTCTCTCTCTCTCTCTCTCTCTCTCTGCTGTTTCCTCTCTGCACCCTAAATAAATTAAAATAGGTAATAGGTTTGAAATTTGACATTTTCAATCAATTTGTTCTCCTCTTTGCATTTAATTTTGGAGTAGCATTAGCATATATGGATCCATGGTTTCTATAAAAAAAAAGCAGGCCACCATCCTACAGGGTGGGTGCACCAATGTCTAATGCATGACTGGAGGTATATTTATGGATCATTCTATCTTTAGAATGCTGTTGCATCCATCATTTGTTTCTTTGCAAGGGCAAAGCTGGTCAGAATGTACCTTTGATACAAGTGTACATTAATGAAACTTCTATCAAGGGAAGGGTTTTTTATTACAGCAAGGTCCGGGGGGGGACTCTCCAGAAAGATAGACGAGGGTGCTCGACCTATCTTTTATGGTATAATATTCTTACCAACTTCTATCTCTTAGGGTGTGTTTTAGGATTTTTCCGGTTCTGCTATCTTTTAGGGGTTTTCACGCCCGGGGAGGAGTATTTTTCCGATTCTGCTATCTTTTAGGGTGTCTCACGCTAAGTGGTGGCCCAATCGCTTGAAATGTATTTTACAATAAACCACAAGTCAACTGATCAGTTAATACTTTCGACTTTATTGTCGGTAACATAGCAATATAGGATCCGTCAGCAAATTAAAACCAGCATTGTTTTTTAATGCTATCTCTCAGGGTTAAAAATTCCTTTGACCACACCCAATGTGCTATCTCTTAGGGTTAACATTGATTATGCTGTCGAGCACCCTCGTCTCTCAAACTCCCGTTTCTCAAAGTCCCTCCCCCCTGGGAGCAAGGTACTTAAATTATGTAAAGACAACATCAAACTTGTGCTTTTTCAATAATAAATCTGTAAAGAAAACGGGAAAATGTTAGGAATATGCTCATTTAAGCTATTATTGCATTATTGTTATATATTTTTTAAAGTAGAGTCACATTTTTTTTTCAAATAGAGTCATTCATTTCTCCCTTTTTCTTCTCCCCATTGACTTTTTGTTATATTTGTTTCTCTCTAACCCTAACATAGGTCAATGAACATGGTTTGGTTTGAAATTTGAAATTGGAATTAAGCACTTTCAGTAATAATTTAGGATTTGCCTCCATTGCATTCATTTTTGATTAGACAGTATGGGTGGATCCAGGGTTTCTAAAACCAGCATGCCAATGGTGGGTGCACCAATATGTAATGCATGACAGGAGGTATATTCGTGGAGTTTAGGTTAAACACATTTTTCTGAATAATCAGTTGTGGTACATGAAAACTACAGTAGTGGGTCTATGGGGGGGAGGTAGGGGGTTTAAACCTCCCCTTGGGCTTTCTTTTTTATTATTTTCAGTGTATCTTTTCACCCCAAAATCGTTACGAAGGTAAAATAATGACGAAAATTTTTGGGCCAAATCCCCCCTTTGGCAAACAGCTAGATCCGCCCCTGAACTACAGTATGGCATCTAAATCTTTGGAATGCTGTTACATCCTTCATATATTCTTCACAAGGTCAAAGCTTGTTAGAATGGTGTTTTGATAAAAATATACATAGTGGAACTTCTATAAAGGGAAATAAGAATTGACCATTAGACTCTTGAAAAAACATTCTCGTCAATGTGACACCTTGAACTTGATGCCTTTTTCACACCAAGTTTTAGTATTTTGTTAACTTTCACACTGCATATTTAATATCATTGAATAAGTGCTTGCTTGATCCATTTGGAGGGGCCAATACAATTCATAATGACATGGCAGTAAAATTTGACATATTTTTAATCTCATTAAAAAAAATTCTAGAGACACCAAGATCCCCTCTAAAACTACCCCTATCAGTCAACACAAAAAGGTGTTAAATGCTGGATCCGCTTTTAGGCAGCGTCTAAATCTATATATTATAACTAAACTTACTGAATATTTGAATCCACAAAGCTGCTTTGTCATGATGTTTGTCATGACAGAATTCTTTCAAGTCCAGCTATTTCTTTTGTTCTAAATTTAGATGAAGCAAGGCTAGTGTAGTTTTAGGACAAGTGCAAGAAATCGAAAACAACCACTTTTTCTATTATAGTAAAGTATTGCGGAGCTGTACTTTCACTTTCGGGCTTTCATTTCAAAGGGGTGCCTTTCAAAATCGAAATGGCGCGCACTCGTAAAAAGGCGCTGTACAAACATGAAGGAAACAACTAACTTTTTCCCGTAAAGTTTTTATTATTTTCTTACCGGACATTGCACTTTTCTTCATATTGTGTCAAACAACTGAGATATACATTATTTAAGTTCCCATCGTTCTTCTGAGCTCGTAAGATCGTATTTTTAACTCTCCATCATGCAGTTTGTTTTGGGTAATTCCCAAAGTCAAGACGGTTGTTACTTAGCTTTAGTCTTTCTGTTTCAGGGCTTTCTCCTTTGTACTTTGTAATCTTTGTTTATCGAGGGTAGCATATTTAACCGAATATACAGTTTTCTAACATATGGCCCTCGGTTAGTAAGCACTGTCACTGGGGGTGGTCACTGCCAGAGGGTTTATTGCGTCCCCAGTGGTTCTTTTACGTCCCTTCGGTTCAGGTTAGTATAGTGCAGCTTGAAGAGACGGGACCTCCGGTTTAGTGTCCTTATCCGAGAAGACTGGAAACACGGGAGAATAACTTCAACTCACTTGTGACAAATTCGATTCAAGGCATGAATCCCGAAAAATCCCCAGTTTGAGCCAGGATTCGAACCTGGGCCACAGCCGTGAGAGGCCGACGCGCTAACACACTAGGCCACTCGTGCTTCCACTTTTTAGCTTGGTTATTCAACGTTTCAGCACGACAGACCTCTAGCCTATCTAATTTTGGGGTACTTTCATTGAGTAAATCGTATTGCGCTGAATTCTCTGGCTAAATCCTCATCCCACTCACTGTGCATGCTGTGATTTTTTTTGCGACTCAGAGCGAGGCATCCCATCCCATAGCTTGATTTTAGGGACAAGTGACATCACAGCGTTCGATTCCAACTGAATAACGGCGGCCAAAAATTGCTGTATTTCAGGTTTAAACAAAACATACTTCAACTCGATATTTCACTTGGAGCGTTTCGAACCTGATAGTTGAACGCTTAATCTTTACTTTCCGCGCGAGAGGACGTTTTTTTAAGAACCTCGTCATACGGCCCCTTTAACCTAATTCTTATCTTGAGCCGCGTGTCTCGCACTCGGGTCGCAAATGTAAACACAAGTAAATACAGCGAAATCAATCCAAGCTGAGATGATTTTACAAAATAACTTGGTAGAAATTGAGGCTATGGTTAAATATGCAGTTAATTAATCGCGAATAGGGCCTTCAACTGCACAAATGACATGAGCTGGAATCTCAAATTCAAGATGGCGGCCATGACACAGTTTTAAATTATCCAAAAGTTTTTGGTAACTAGCAGTTGCGATGACGTAGGACAAAAGGCTAGATACTTCGTGTAAGAAAAAGGCTTCAGTAAGGTCGCAATCAATACACTAAAATAAGAAGTATCGCCTGTGGCGTTAGAGTTCTTGGGAATTGCATTGTGCAAATCGCGAGACGACAGAAAAACAGTTGCATTTTATGACTGGGCTACCACAGGTATTCCAGTAAAGATTAGCTTGCTTCCTGTAAATACATGAAAAAGAAAATAGTATTTAGTACTAAAATAGTATAATTTAGTACTTATTTAGTGATTATTTAGAAATATTTGGGGTGTGAAGCAGATGTAAGTTTCGAGGCATAATCAAACTAGTTTAGGCTTCACGCCTTAGCTGTTTATCTTTAAATTGTACTAAATTGTACTATTTAGTAAAAAATAGTATTAATTTTTTTAAAGGATTAACAGGAAGACTCTAATAACATTACATTACATTACATTACATGTTTTACTTTGTTTGGCATTTTCACAAACTTGAAAGCAGTTTGATTCATGAGTAACAATAACCAAACGGTTTGGTCCTTTTTACATTTTTTCCAGTCAATAAGACACTTCAAATGTTTCTTTTGGTCTTTTGGAGACGTGAGTGAAAATAAGAAGACTATAAACACCAGTACCCTGGTCCCAGGGTGAAGATTCTGCGTTCTTGAACAGAGTTTACAGCCTTTTTTCAGTATTTCAGTGGTACTGTGTAATGTCTTACTTTGCTCTATTCTTGTCATTTGAAAATTAGTCTTATCACTCAATTTTGCTAGTCCAAAAGGGGGAGCTAAGGGCCTCCTATGATCAGATGACTGCACGTTTTCGCTGCCAGTATGATTAGTTCTGGTTCAATATGTTGCTAAATGAGGTGCTAAATTCACTGACCCAATGATAGGAGACCTCAAAGTTGATTTATAGAACTATGATTGGTATGGAATGACAAAAGGGTGTAAACTCAGAAAAACACAAATCAAGAGTAGAATCACTGAGGCGATATAAACTACCACTGAAATACTGAAAGAAGACTGTAAACACAGAATATTCACCATGGGACCTGCATTCGAACATTAGTTCAATCAATGTCTTTCGCAGACTCTAGTCATCCAACAACTTAAACGGCTGTGACCATTTGAACATATTTCAGTCAATGTTTCTTTTGGTCTTTTGCAGTCATAATAACTGACAGTAAATGTATTTAGCCAAAGGAAACTTGATGATGAGTAAGAATAACTTATACGGTTGTGACCATTCCAACATAAGTTCAGTCAATAAGACTTTTGCATATGATAAAGTTCACTTTGGTTCAATTGAAGAAATTCTGTTGTTTCTGGTGTATTTTGATGTTATCCAGAAACAACAGTTTTTCAGTGATATTATATGTGTCTATGTCATTTGGATTGTATGGATTAATCAAACGCTGCAGGACATCATCTGGCAGTGTCAAGTAGATCCTGTTGCCAGCTGCAGTAACTACCAGTGAGACTTTTTTTTGTAGCACAGCTGGAGGAGCGCATCTTGTGATGACAATGCTCGCAGGTTACTATTTGACCAGGAGTTTGAATGATTCGTCTGGCACAATGGCTTCATACTTTGAAATTCTCAATCTTTTCTATGCTGCTGATGTTTTCAACTTCCACTGTGGTATCCTCTTGAGGATCTGGAATTTCTTGGAGCTTAATATTCTTCAATTAGGCATCCTCCGCAACACGGATAAGAGAATTTGTAGTTGTTGTAAGCTTTCTTACTCCATTCCAGTACCGGATGCTAAGGTTGGAGAACTTGTAGATGCTTCCTTCCTTAACCAATGCAATAGCATCATTCCAGATGTAAAGAATGATTTGTCCAGTGTTGTCGGCAATCGTGGCATTCATGATTTCCCTTGTCCAACAATTTTTGTCTCACCCAATTGCAGGACTTTTGCAATTGAGGAAATGTTGTCTTCAGGAGAGTTATCAAGGTTAGCTAAATTCACCATTGTTGGTGTATTAACTTCGAAAAACTGAAAGGAACATTCCAGGGCATTTGGTGTTTCAACATGGGTTATGTCATTAACCACTATTCTTTAGTAGTCTGCTGCTTTAGTGGATCTGGTAATTTTCACTGGTGTTCTTGTGGTTTCTTGTCATATAGGATTTTGCGCTTGGAAGAGGAATAGCAAAGTGCAGATTGTGTTGACTTTTCTTCTTGAATTATGAATGTAGCATAGTTTCTTTTTCTGGGGAATAATTCTGTACATATCCTACTAAACTCTGAATTCAGTTACTGGTTCCATTTGATGATTGAGTAGTTACGGTTGCAGTAACCCCACTTTTGGCTGTACTAACTGGAGGTGTATTGGAGGATGGAGTAGTTACGGTTTCAGTAACCCTACTTTTTTCTTTATTAACTGCAGGTGTAGTGGAGGATGGAGTAGTTACAGTTTCAGCAGGGCTTCTGGAATTAAAATGGTGGATGCGAGGCTATATTTGAGAAAATGTGTCAAATATTCTATTTTAACTGGATTAAGCTGAGATTAAAATAATATTGAGAGCATATATCCTGGTTGCCTCCTGTGGTGTTGTTGTGTTTCTGCGCTGTTTATTTTTCGCGCTGCAGGTAGCGATACTTGGTTCAATTTTTGTAGTGTTTTTCGGGATCGAGCCGAGAAAAATAAGGAAAAATCCATAAAATATTTAATATTCGTTCGATTTTAAAAAGAAACACATTTTTGTAATCCGGAGACAAATATAAGTCTATAGACAAATTATTGAAAAATCAATTTTTTGAGTATTGCATTTCATCTTGAATGGATTAGCCGAGCGCTTCTTAAACTTTATATCACTACCTTGTTCTTTTTCAATAATAGAATTCTGTTCACATAGCTTGGATAGCAAAGACATGGCCTCTTTAGAGGCCTGTGGTGGTGAAAGGGTTAAGATAATGGGAAAGGGGAAATGTCAAGAAATTGTCAATCAAATTATTTTCATTACTGTTATATTCTTTTCACCAAACCTTTCAAGTTGAGTCAATTCACTTTATATCTCCTCTCCCGTCGATTATTTTTTAGTCAATTGATATTCTTTGATTCCTCTCTACCCCAAACATAGATCAATGAAAAGGTTTGGTTTGAAATTAGAAGTTAGCATTTTCAATCTGTTTGTTCTTTATTGCATTCATTTGGGAGTAGGCCACCAACAACAAGGCCACTATATGGTAAAGTGGGGTGCACCAATATGTAATGCATGAAAGGAAATATATTTTTGGATTTTAATTTCCAGACATTTTTCTGAATATTCGGTCCAATGAAGGAGAGAATCGCCACTAAATCAATACATAAAAATCACAGTATGGCATCTAAACAGTCTAAATATATTATTTTGAATCTTTGGAATGCTGTTACATCCATGACATTTTCTGCACAAGGGCAAAGCTTGTGGGAGTATTGTTTTGATTTAAAAAAATATATTCATAATGGAACTTCTATGATGGGACATAAGAATTTACCATTAGACTCTTGACAACTTTGACAGCCATATCCACACCAGGAATTGTGTTTGTTAACTTTGATGTACTGCATAATTTAAATTATTGAATAAGGCCTGGATCCATTTGGTCGGTACAATAAATAAATCTCAGTAGAGAGCAGGATCCTAGATCCCCCAATAATACCTTTGATCAGTCAACACAAAAGGTGTTTATGCTGGCTCCGCTTTTAGGCAGTGCCTAAATCTATATATTAGCGGAGCCGCATAGGCATAGAAATATGGTATAGGTATGCGACTTGGTTTTTGTGGTCATCGCGCGGGTACCCTGTGGTGTCACTCGCCAGCCAGCCAGTCAGCCGCGCGACTCCCAGGCCCCACTCGGCCCCGAAATGGCGACTAAATACAAGCACGGAGCAAGGGAAAAAGTTCTTGTCGATTATGCGATGATTATTTATTTTGCCTCAAATTTTGTGACTTAAGGATAAAGTCAACTAGAGGAGATCTACTAACATTCATTCACGCCAAGATTTATCTGGTTTTAGCTAGTAAATTTAAGCAAGTAACAGTTCACATTAAAAAGCGAACAGAACCACAAGAAAGCGACCAAAAAAAAAAAACAATGCAAGGTGAGTTTCGGACGACGATTTGTATTGTCTATTGAGGATATAAAAGCTATTAGGCTTTTTTGTTGTCCTTTTTGTATGCTTTGAGAATGCGAGTACTTAACTTAGTAATCAAATTATTTGAGCATAACAGGTTTTGTTTTGACATTCTTCGTTTTATCTATATTTTTGATTTTGTTGAATAAAATACGATACAACAAAAACTGGAATTCGTCTTTAATAAGACTTCTTCAGGGCAGATTGATTGTGTTGAGATATTTCATTAAGGCTAACCAATATCGTGTTGCATTTGTCAAATACTGCTAAAGAAGACCGTTCTTGTCTTTATACCCTGTGCTCTTATTCCTAAGAAGATACATATCCTTAGAAGGATACAGCAGCTTTTTCAACTAACAAGAGAAATTTTCCTTACCGAGGATAAAAAAAAACCTTATTTTCAATATGCATTGTTGTTATTGTCTGCATCTTGCATCTCATGTGTTTATTTTTTTTCAAATAGTTGTGGAAAATTAGTTAGATTATAAATGGCTTGATAAAAAGATTGTTTTGAAAGAAATAATAAATAATTGTTTTCACTCTTTTATGAACCAGGAACTACCTGAGGGCCAAGATGAATGCTAAAGACTGGAAGACATGAGAATTAAAAATCATGTCTTGAAGAGAACAGTAGGATGTTCTTATTCACTAGTCATTTGATACCCCCACACCCATGGTCCCAGGGAAGGTTGGGGGATTAAACTTTAATAAAAGCCTGTTTCCAAGTTAAGAGTCAAAAACAGTTAATACCACCACCCCTCTTGAAATATTCTGGTTAAAAAGTGGTCTAAAACCCCACATTAACCCCTGAATTCTGCAGGACCATAAGGGACGGGGTGCAAATGACTAGTTCATTACTATGTGATTCAGCAGTACACACTCATAGGGTTTTTTTAGAACAAGATACTTATATAATATAAAACTAAAAACAAACTTTTGCTTTTTAAATAATAAATCTGTAAAGAAAATAGTTTTCTATCAACCTAAAGATAATGGAATATAATTATCACATTATTGTTATTATATTTTCTTCCTTTTTCTTCTCCCTGTTGACTATTTTTATGCAATTGATGCTCTTTACTATTTCCCCTCTACACCAAAAATAAATTAATGAACAGATTTGATTTTTAAATTAGAAATTTTCATTTATAACTTTCACTTATATTTTCTTTTTAGGATTTTCTTTCCAAGTCTCTTGCCTATTACATTTATTTTTAGATGTTTAGATTTATTTCATTGGAATAGTTAGATCCAGGGTTTCTCAAAACACCAAAATATAATGCATTACTGGATGTATATTTGTAGATATTAATTCCCATGGGGATGGAAAATCACCACTTAAAATGGTACATTAAATCTTCAGCATTACATCTTATCTAAAATTGTGTCTGACACTATATTCCATCCTTGAAATCCTGTTTCATCCATTGCTCTTCGCAAGAACAAAGCTTGTCAGAATGTAGCTTTACAAATGTACATTAATGGAACTTTTATTAACCCATTGACTCCTGGCTTCTTTTGAGCTGAATTTACAAAATTTACAGACTGAAAAAAAAATAATTCCCCTCCTATTCTGAGCTTTATACAGCCCGTCAAAGTCAAACACAGCTGCACCTAGTCAGCGGTATCCAAGCTTTCCAACAGTGCTTTGCAGTCCCCACTTTTAATCCCTCGTCGTTGTGCTGAAGCCAGCACAAGTGAATGGTTGCTTGTATTTTTCATCAAAAATACAGCTATGAGCATATTAGGAGAGTGTCTCAGGATATCATGAAGTCTTTTGGGGCATAATTAAGTGCTTTGCTTATGGATATTTGCAAGCAAAGGTGGATTCATGATGATTTTTTCTTGTTTGGCTTTGCCCGGATGAGAAAATAATTTTCTAATGAATCACCACAGCTCTCCTAAATGCTGTCTTTTCTGAAACCAAATTGCTTCCAAAAATGTTTACACTGCTATTCTGGGTCTGTGTGACCTGGAAATGATTTGTTTAGCTTTGGGGTGAAAAGAATTAGAAAAAAACATCTGACTTTGGGGAGAGGAGTGTTGACTGGCCCTTCCCTCGTGAATTTTCCCCTGGATCTCCCAGAATGCTTTGCAATACGTAAAGATATTTTCGTGGTTGTACAATCCTTCAAGGAATGGACATTGTGTTTTGAGGCCAAGGAAATGTACCTGGAGGATCAGAATAAAGGTATCTATTTGTGTCTTGAGCTGTGTTTGCTGATCTCTCCCTTGTGTGGTATTTTGAGCGTTTTATTGAGAGGGGTGATTCTGCTTTTCTCTCCTTGTTCGATTTGAGATTTGTCAAAGAACCTGTGCTATTATTTGGCTTAAGAGTAGATGCCAACACCTTGGTTGGATGCATATCTGCAAGACCATTTATCCCTTAGACTGATGCCTGAGTATCTTCATCTTGTTGTGTTTATTTTGAATATATGAATTTTTTGGGTTGTGGGACTTCCCAAAGCCGGTACAGGCCGGTTGAGGGGTCAATGTGTTAAAGTTGAGTGCAAATAGACTCTCGCGAAGCCACAATTTATTGTGGTAGCCATTATATACATGGCACCCGAAGCAGGTCTGAAAATAGCGCGAAAAAGCAAAGAAAGAAGGTCACATGATAATTAAAGGGACGAGAGGAAAAGAGTCAAGGTGTAGCAGGTTCATTCTAACTATCTAAACAACAAGAAAGGCTACAAAGGAAACATTTTTCCGCAGTTGAGAGCAAAACATCACTTTATAAGACTCGTACATATATAAAACAATGATTAGTATACATTCTTTATAACGGTTGCATCTTTGAGAGGGCACAAAACAACTTTCGTATGCTAAAAACTTAAGATATATTACGATTCGCCTTCCTTCCTCGATTGAAGCCGTCCGCCATGTTAATGAATTTACAGGCCTTCTAGATAGTGAGTTGTGATTGTTTTACCTGGCTTTTTCAACCAATAAAAAGAGAGTTTCTATATAACCGCGTAAACAACTCCGTGGTAAAGCGCCTGTCATATTTTTGTTCACCGGCTTACCAAGCCAAGACTAGAAACCAAGATGGCGGTAGATCTGTTGGATATTACCATTTTTATTTCCAGTCTCTCCGCTGATGGAGATACCATATATGAAGCAATAAATGAGCTAAGGCTTTAGATAACTGACGAGTCTTCCTCGGGACGTTTTAGCATTGGAAAAATGTCATCATTTTTTACTAGATTTTTCCAATTATGTGTACAAAAATAAAAGCATACTTATAGAAAAAATCATAACTATTTCTATTTAGAAGTCTTCCTATTGGTCAAGACATGGAAAGATTCATTGATAAACACACTCACCTATAAAACATCGTTCACTTGATAGAAAAAAGTTTCCATCAGCGGATAGCTACGACAAGTTAGCCTTTCTTCCGAATGACGGTCATAGGTCATAGGTCACGTGATCATATCTCTACCATATGGGTAGGTTAATATGAAAGTTCACAAGCTACTTAATGACATCTCCAAACTTCATATGCGAATTCAAACGATAACCCAGTCTAAGGCAAAATTTTCTTTTTCGTCAACGTCTGTGCCACGTCCCAAGCCTTAATGTACTTGAGCCTATGTGACCAAGCCGTAACTACCCTGTATCCCTGTGTACCCACCCCTATCATCCAGTCCTTGATACCCTGTACCCCTTTTAGTTTATTTAACCTGAGCAACTAGTTTGCATTTATCCTAGAAGGTCCTTACAAATTAGAACTAGACGTAAATTACAAATAAATGACCATAAATAATCAAACAATAAAATTTGTACAAAAACATGAATTAGAGCCGCTTAAGGTGTGGTTGTACCCTATAGAGGATGAAGCTCTGTAGCTGCTACTTTGAAGGCTGACAGATAGTTAGATTAGAGGTCCCGTAATCTGACGGCTCTGGCAAAGAAAGAATAAAAAAAAGCTCTTAATCCGGATTGAACTTGGCGATACATAAAAATGACAGAACTTGGCAGTAGATGGAAAGGAATGAACAAGGGCTACCTATTTTTCAGCAATATCAAACCGAAGCAAGATGCTGCACCTCTGCTAATACTGCTGTTTCTTTGACAAATAGCTCTCGATAATAGCACTGGATAAGAAATTGGTTATAATTAAACCACCCCTGTAAGGCAGCCAGGGGGAAGAAAAAGTTAGTATACAGAAGTACTCCTGAGGTTTTTTGTCTGATGATAGTGCGGAGCACATTCGACCTGACCGACATTCGACCTGAACCGCAACACCTACCAGCCTTTCACCAAACCGAACGCCCCACTACAGTACGTCCACCGCGAGAGCAACCACCCACCTACCATCACAAAGAATATCCCTGCCAGTATCAACAAACGCTTATCTACACTATCATCAGACAAAGAAACCTTCGACCAAGCCGCCCCGCCATACCAGAACGCACCCGACGAAAGTGGATATAACTACACGCTGCACTACGAACCAAACACCACAAGCAAACGCAAGAACCGCCAGCGCAACAACATCATCTGGTACAACCCCCCTTTTAGCAAGAACACAAGCACCAACATCGGCCACAGATTCCTCTCACTCATAGACAAGCACTTCCCTAAAGACCACAAACTCAGAAAAATCTTCAACCGGAACACAATCAAAATCAGTTATAGCTACATGAGCAACACCAAGCAGATAATTGACAGCCACAACAAACGCATAATCGCCGCATCAATAACAACCGAAGACGCCCCTACCTCCCTCGCCACCGCCAATAACAAAACATGCAACTGCAGACAAAAGAACGCGTGCCCCCTTGACGGAAACTGCCTCCAATCATCTGTTATCTACCAAGCTACTGTAACAAGAAAGGACAACAACACCTCCGAAACCTACGTAGGACTAACCGAGAACGAATTCAAGACAAGATATAGAAACCACACCGCCTCATTCCGACACGCTAAACACAGAAACTCGACCGAACTAAGCAAGTACATATGGAGCCTTAAAGACAACGACATAGAACACTTTATTTCATGGAAAATCCTGTCATCTTACTCCACCTACAACTGCTCTAGCAAAAGATGTAATCTCTGCCTCAAAGAAAAACTTATCATTATCCGCCAACCCAAGCTATCAACTTTAAACAAGCGTAATGAGCTAGTGTCTTCGTGCCGCCACAGGAACAAAGCCTTGTTATGCAACAACTGAACTATTCAATTAAATCATAACAGCCATTCAAATTTCGCGGCCTATTTTTATGTTAATTTTATACATAGATAGTATATAAGTGATGGTAGTAATATATTCTTAATAAATCTCCTGATGAGTGGGCAACCACGAAACAGGCTTGTAGAGATGAAACGGTAGTTCGCGTGTTTTTTTTTCCTACAAACCAAGATATATATATGTGGTGCGCGCGCTTTATGCGCGTGCCGTTTAAATAGCCTAATAATTACCGAACTTTAGAATGAATTTGCGTCGATGCCTACATGTGGAAACCAGCTCGTTTCGCTTGTTAAGTGTTGCCATCTTTGGCTTGATAATTTTAAAATGTTTCTATGTATTGCATAAATTACATCTCTTACTTTCCTTAGAGTATGCCTTTGCTCTAACTATTGTCCTCCAAATTACTGTGTAATTGATTCTCCTATCTTTTAACTGCCATATGTGCTTACTCAATTCCGTCTCGTTTCTCCTACTTTCAATTATAAATGAAGGAGTGTGATTTCTCCATCTTGTCTTTAAACTCGTTTGCTGTTAGAACTACATACGTTTCACATTTGTCCTAAGAACAAATATAAATTGTACTTAGTCATCTTATGTCCATCAGTTGGTGGCGTATATCAGTACTTCATTATCTCTATGTTTGCGAATTGGAACACATGCTTGGAAATATTATACAAGCAATACTCAGATAGGCGTAATACAGCTGACATGGGTAATAGTAATTTTCAACAGAATTTAAAAAAAAAGGATTTGCGCCATCAATCAACAATACGAACACGCTCGTCTAATCTAAGAGTTCCTTTATTATTCAAACAAAGATCACAACAACCTAAAAGTATTAATCTAGTCTTATGGTAATAATTACATTGAGTGGACACCTATTGTGTTTTTAAAAGTTCATTTAAAGTACAAGCGGAAGCCTTGTACTATAACAAGCGAACTGGAACGTATTCGGAAACTCTACAATGTAAATCAAAATTTCGGTCGATTAAAGCTCAGAAATGGTTGAAAACCAGGCATTTCTGTTGTCGGATTTTGAGAGTGATACCGTAAGTCTAGAGTCGGCGGCTGGAAGCAAGAGATTACCGCCACGGGCTTGTTCAAATAGAGTACGAAAAAAGTGCAACACAATTCAGCAAGCCATCGCAGAGACCGTAGAGAAAAACTTTTGCCGGCGGATGACACTCGGCCAGGTAATGAAATTAGTCACTTTTCCGTGATATTCTCACTAATAGTCCTTTCCTATTCAAAGTGTATAGCAAAGGTATTAGTATGTTTTTCTTTTTCTCCGAGAAAGCAGTTGATTAATTACATCTATTACTTATTAACAAATATAATTTTTTTGCTTCGAAAACCCATAGCAGCGCACGAGACATTCTGCGTCATATCGTATTGAAAATATATTCCATACTCGATTTCATCAGATTATTACATTGAAAAGTACTAACATTTTAACTTTTTATTTATTATTTTATTTTGTAGTACCAACTAACGATTGTTGGCAGTGGTGTTAGGCATTTGCTTGTTTTCCTCCATTCCTATTTATTATTTCAAACAGCACACTTTTGGAAAATACATAAAAAGTCACATGTAAAAGCACCTACATTTATTTAAAGGAGTAATACTTCCCGACAATTTTATGTATATTTGAAAGGCTCATCATAAAGTTACAGGTAATAGCGCCAGGTATGCCAATGGGCAGATTTATACATAATCAACCTTAACTCTTACTATCACACTATTAGCAAACGATCGAAAATTTTAATCGAAATGCAAATTAAAAGTCAAGCAGTTTTTTTTTTTCTTATTAAAAAAGATTTGATCCCTTCAACGTTTTTATGGGGTTATCTGATTTGACAATGTGCACACTTTGGACAAGATCATTAAAAAGTGCTTATTAAGAAAATAGCACATTCAATGCCTCAGATCGGCCTAAAAAGTAAATTTTTGTACAGGAAAAAGAAACACACTAATCAACGCGTAACGAACGGTTTATTTAATTTGCATCCGTTCTTTTTCTTTCAACGGTTTTATTAACCAGTCACAAGAAGATTCGTGACGACATTCTAGGCTTTATAACTCGTGGGCGTGTAGAAATACCCCCACGCTGCCTGTTGTCTTTTTAATTGAGTATTGTAAATAAAAGCCAAGTTAAGTTTTAATATAACAACTCAAGACAAGGCGAGTGTGACTTGAGAATACCCTTTGCAGACTAAATCCAGCCTGCGGCCCTTTAGCATCAGCTGTTCTCATAAGAGTTTTTCTAAGAATTCCCTGGGAGAAACGACTTTTTATCTGACGTACTACCTTATCGTATTATCGGCAGCTTTATTTACGAGCGAACATCCGAGTTAGTTGCACCTTGTTAGACAAAATCACCTAGTGTTTCAAGTGCTCTTTTCATATAATCACGTATAGCTAGCGTCATCCTCAGAAATAGAGAAATAAAATGAAACTTAGTAAGATATAAAAAATGTACATGATGTGTATGCAAAAAAAAAACAGACACTATCTACAAAAGAGATCATTCGATCTCTCTGCTGTGCTTTTCGAAACTGTGCTCTCTCTGCTGTGCTTTTCGAAAGAGTTTCATTGCAGATATTCATTTTTCATTTTGTTGTCAAAGCGAAATTTTCTTTTCTTAACTCTTTATTGTCTAGTACTAACTTATTAATGCAAGTCTTTTTTTATAAATAACGCCAAGAAAAATGTAGCCTAAAAATTACTGGCGTTGGATTTCCCCCGCCTGCTTATCGGGAATAGAGCCCGTACGAAGAAAGACTTGGTAGATTGTTTATGGACTTTGTGGATTTTTTACAAACCCTTAATTTCGTCTCATTTTACAGACAATTGAAATGATGAAATGATTATGCTGTACGTTTAGACCAAGATAGCATTATGTTAATAATTGTATCGCACTCAGTGACGCTCTTTATTACTTGTGAAGTGCAATAACTCCCACTATTCATTTTTTCTCAGATCCTTCCCTAATTTGTGAAACCCTAATTGTTTTACTGACACATAGCTCAAGATACTTTTACTAGTGACCAAAACTAGAGAGACAGTCCTTGAATTCATTAAGCCGAATCTTACCACCAAACAGAGATACTTCAGAACATATGTCCTTGATTATTTTTTGTTCTTTTTGCAACGAATGTCTATTTTTATTGGCTTTTTTTAAAGTTGCTATCACACCTGTCACATAAAGAGATGGCTAGAGGCTAATATCGACAATAATTACAATATTTTGTGCTTCATTTGTTTTTAATGAAAATAATATTTTCACATTAAATGTTATGCAAAACAGGGGCTATTTTAAACTTTTCGCTGACGTACCGATAACGAAGCCTTACACTAGGGAATAATAGATGTTCTTAGAATTCGGAGGATTTCATTTAAAAGAAGCGCTTATGAGATTCAAACCAAGCTCTCTTACGGTCTTAAATTAAAACAGATGATAAAGCTATGAGTATCAGTGACCGGTGTATCGAACAGCGTTTATGAGTTGGTATTCACCGCCCTCCAAAAAAGAACAATACGTTTCTATTTCCTTTGCAACACAACGCATTTTATTTCCAAAAAAATATTCTTTGTACAGCTCATGTATGATGTCTAATTTATCGCCCCACGCATGTCACATTACCATAAAAAAATTCGATGTCGGACGACTTATCGTTGTTATCCCCAGGCATGTCGTGACGGAAGGAAAGACTGCGTGCGAAAACTCCTTCGCGGGAACCTTACTAACCTAAACACACTAGACGCTGACGGCTTTTCTCCTCTGCACTATGCGACCACTACTAACCATGTGGACATTGTACAAATGCTATTGGATGCCGGGGCTGGTGTGTATAGTTACTACTTTTTCTACCGCTAGCGGATACTACCACCCCCTATTCGTTGTATTACTACGTCCTACTGCACATTTTTAACCAAGAGAATATTACAAAAAAAAATTAGCATTCAACAATTAATCCCTCCCATTTCATTAAACCTTCCCATTTCAACAAAAACAACCTCCTATTTAAAAAAGGACCTCTCCCATTTCAACAACAAAAAATCCCTCTCGATTCAGCAAAGAACCCCTTCCCTTTTCAACAAAGAGACCCCTATTTCAACAAAGAACCCCTCCCCATTCCGACAAAAAATCGTTCCCATTTCAACAAAGAACCCCTTCCCGTTTTAACAAAGAACCCTTCCCATTTCAAAAAAAGAATCCTTACCATTTCAACAAAGAATCCCCATTCCAACAAAAAAATCCTTCCTATTTCAATAACGAACCCTTCCCATTTCAAGAAAGAACCTTCCAATTTCAGCAAAGAACCCTTCCAATTTCGACAAAGAACCCTTCCCATTTAAACAAAGAACCTTCCCATTTCAACATAAACCCCCTCCCATTTCAGACGTTGATGTTCGCGGTTCACCGAGCATCCAGCGGATTCCTCCCATAATATGCGCAGCAAAGTTTAACGCAATCGAGTCCTGTCGCGTGCTGCTCCGCGCAGGCGCAGACGTTAACATCACCAACTGCTATGGGCAGACAGCGTTACATCACGCAACACGGCGCGGCCACAGCAAGATGGTAGAGGTAGGTAATGCGATGAATGTGACGGGAGACAGCGTTACATCACGCAACACGGCGCGGCCACAGCAAGATGGTGGAGGTAGGTAATGCGATGAATGTGACGGGAGACAGCGTTACATCACGCAACACGGCGCAGCCACAGCAAGATGGTGGAGGTAGGTAATGCGATGAATGTGACGGGAGACAGCGTTCTATCTAAAAACACGGCGGGGTCACGGTAATGTAACAAACACGTATCAACAACGATACTAACGTCCATATCATTCTTAGCTGTTGCTGCGTGACGGTCAAATGGATGTGAACGTGGTTGACAGGGATAACACTACTTCTCTGCACGTGGCTGCCATGATCGGATCTAACCCTATTATTAAGACTCTGGTAATAACACCTATGAATGTTCTCTGAGGATTGCCACGCAATCATCTAGGCGCAATGTGATTAAATGTGATTAAATGAAATTAAAAGAATAAATAGAGAATTGAATTACACCTGTAAAAAGGTTAATATTAGAATCATTTTTTTTTTATAATTCAGACGTTAAAGACAATGACGGCTTCACCGCGTTTCACTTAGCGGCCAGAGAGGGCGAGGAGGAGGTGCTACAGACTTTGCTCAGAACAGGTAATAACATACTGCAAAAAGTGGAATTTCGTGTACATTGTCGAATTATTCTCCATGCTGTCACTCTTCGATGTAAACTCATTCATGTTTAGGGCAAGAAGTGCGAAATTGAAGGCAAAATATCAATTCCTTTTTTTTTTTATTTCGCTTTAGGTGTCACACTAAAGGATACGGTTTATTTGAATGACACCGATAACTATGGCAACACCTGCCTTCACTTGGCAGTCAAACATGGCCGCTATTCTGTAAGTCTCATCTGGAACCCAAGTCTTTGAGTTACCAAGGGGGCGCTAATTTAGTCATGTACGCTTAATTGAAACAGCTGCTTATTTCAAATTCGCAAAAGCTCCTTTTGCCTGGTGAATGATTCCTTTAAAAAAGCGTAGTTTTCAATGAAAAACTGTCTGAACTTTTCCAGTTTTATAGTTCGTGTTACCCAATAATAACAGAGATTAAAAGTACGCGCTTACGGACAAACAAAAATCATTATATTATGTTTGTCACTACGTACGTAGTGATACGTATCAGAGCACGTGAGTGTAAAATGCGACGTAATCTCAGTGTTTTTTTTTTTTTTATTGCGTGACGTGACGTGGTTTGGTGGGTTTTTTTAGTGCGTCAAGACCTGTATGGATGCCGGCGCCAGCTGGTCTGTATGGAACTCCTCGCTCCAGACCCCTCTCCACCTTGCCGCTATTGCGGGTAACCTTTGCATTGTAAAGCTACTAATCCTAAAGGGGGCTAAGTACGACTGCGAAGATGGAGACGGAATGACAGCTATACTGAGGTTAGCACAAATTATCCATAGCATACTTTCTTGGAATTCATATTTATTGGTATATATCTATAGAAGAATTGCATTATAGGGTTTTAACATAAAAATGTTTTCTTTATGATGTGATGTAAAATAAAATGATCAAGATTTTTAGGATGGATAAAATTTAACCGTTATTTAATCTAGTTTGAATTGCTGCTTAAAGGTGTTCCATAGCCTACTGAACTTGTCAAACAAGTCGGATCAACAAATTTGATTGCGTGATCTTATTTCTTTCTTTTCTTTCCTTCAGAGCTTCCTTAGAAGGTCACGTGGACATAGTGGAGCATCTGCTCGATCAGGTCAACAATTTTTTTTATGAAATAATAGTAAGAATAATAAGATTAACGATAACTATAACAATTAGAATATCTAAGGCTAAGGTCGTACGCGCGCTCTGATTGGCTGATTTAGCGGGCGAGATTTTCCCATCTCAGACCGATTACCAGGGCAATCGGTCCGACGCAGATTTTGGCGGCTTTGTTGATAAATTCATACGCTGCGAATTTTTCATATCATAAAAACGCCCCAAAAAAAGAAAGAAAAAAAGGCATGAGCGACGAATAAGACCATTCTCCTAGAAAATTTTATTACCCTGAGGAAACGAAAGAAACAAACAAGGACTCTTGGTTTCTGTCGCTGCACTTCGGTTTTCGTGCAAAAGAGGAATGCAGAAAACTGTGCTGGGCTGATGTAGAGCTGAAGGCCACAAATAACAGCGAAGATATGTTCGTTAAGCTCAATGAACAAGGCACAAAAATACGCACGAAACAAGAACAAGGCCACCAGAGAGCGTTCAAGCCGGTGATATATGCTACTGGGGGGACAGGTGTGTTGTGAAGTATTTCAAAATGTTTGCAGCACAAACGCTGAACGAGATGAATGGTCCAGATTTGTCGTTTTTTTTTTTTTTTTTTTTTTTTTTTTTTTTTTTTGCGGTCAATCACCAACGCACGAAAAACCAACCAGGCTAGTATAAGAAATCCCCGCTCGGAAAAAAAATACTGGTAAATATATTTTAGTCGCCGCTGACTAGACTGGAATTAAATAAACTGTCGGAGTGTCAAACCCTTTAGTCCGGAAGACATGCATTTCTCCTTTACTCTATGGCAATATCCCCGAGAATTGTGTCGCACAGCTGAGCTTGCATTAGTCGACGGAAAAACTCCAATTTTACATGACAGCCGGCGAAACGAAATCAAAGGGCGTTGTCCCTGACACTTATACCCCATTCACACAAAGTAAACCAGTTTAACTAAACACGGTTTAACTGAAACTGAGTTTACACTAACCTTGTTTTAATATGATGGCGTTCACACTAAAACTTAAACTAGTTTTGGCTTGCGTGATGAGCAGCCTCCATTTCGTGATTAAAAAAAGACGTTCCCCTGCCTTGCGGGTAAAAAATGCGCGCAACAACAATTTCTCCCACTTTCTCAATAAAAGGGTCTCCTCGTGCTCCCACGTCCGCCCCCTCTTCGTGCACTCATTTTGGCCGCCGTCTTGGTTACACACGGTTTAAACTACCTCGCGAGGTAGTTTAGTTTAAACACGTTTAAGACCTGTTTAGTTGGGAGAGCACGCGGTGTGAACGGTCCAAAACACGTTTAGTTAAACAACCTTTAAACATGTTTAACTTTTTGGTGTGAATAGGGTATTACTGTCGTCCACTGCCGTGTTTATAACCAGATCGCTCTACAACAGCTACTACAACCATGGTTCGTCCTGGTCAGCAGTTTGTGTCTCATGCTGCTCTTACACGGATCCCCAACGTGTCAGCTTTCTTTTCTCGGGGTGCAGCTTTAATATCTACAATGGCCCGGTGACCATTTACCAAGAAATAATGCGAAGAGTTGTTATTGAAAGCGACTATGAAGATTAGACAAATCTTGAAGTGGCTGTGGCTGTGGCTGAACTGTAAACTTTTCAATTGTTTGATTTGTAACATCAATGAGATTTATAGTATAAAATTATGCCCTAGCCCAATTGTTATTCATGATATGTAAATAATCGCTCTGGCTTGGGACAAGCCCAAAATCAGAGGTTTATACTCCAATGCCCGTCTTGCTTGATGGGTGGGTGGGTCGCTAGCTGGTTTAGATCGATAAGCGGCCCAGAGTAGAGTGATTGGAACACTTGTGGTTTGCTTTTGTAGTTTTGAATTGCATACCACCAGGGCACTAATTTAAATATGCAAATTGCTTTGCGTAGAAGAGGGCGACGGTTACCAAGGAAAGATGTATAATTACTTGGAATAGTAAAAAGAAAACTTTTTAAGTAAAAGTAAACCAGAATAATAAAAATAGAGAAAACATAGATTCCAGTCAGGCGATTTAACAGGTACTCTAAGCCCTTGTACAATTGTTAATGAAATACACCAGACCAAGCCATGTAGCTTGGAAGGCTTTCATGAAAAAGGTGAACTCATGGATCAAGGATTTAAAGACTGCTTCAAGCTACAAAGAGTGAGTGGATATTAAAAGAAAGTCCCTACAAACTATTTTTCCTTAGAAATATACTTTTAGAGAAGGGATGAAAATTACTTTTTTGCTTTTTTCTGTATTATTAGTTAGGAAGGTATGTTACTGTTCTTAAGCTTTTGTATCTCAATGTTTTTCGCCCACTGTGGTTTGTTATTGGGATGTTTGTAGCTTAACCCATGGGTTAAGCCTTGAACCGTTTTGAATCCTTTGACATTATCTCAGCTTCTGTTTTAAAGTTGTTTATAGATGGATTGAAGCTAGAATCAGAAAAAAAAACTGATATTTTATGATAAAGGCACCTATGGACCTCTTTACGCACTGGACTTAGCCACTTTTTCGTATCATTGCGTGATCTGCGCTGAATATTTCCTCACAAATACAGATAGATAGTGGGATTTCCTAGTCATATCTTAGTCCTACTGAGTCTCTAAATTCTCTTTCAATAAGGTCGAAGTTCATTTCTCCTATTGACAGGACCCTAACCAAGTTTGACGTGCCTTTCTGAGTAGCAAGGTCAACAGCTGTTAAGTAAGAGAGATCTTTGCTTTCTCAAACCTTGACTTCAGGCTCTCTTGACCTCTTGCGCGTGCTCTTCTAGTGTCGTTTACGTCACATCATAATAAATCCTATTTATCCGGTAGAGTTCTCAGGAAATACGTCCAGCAAAACTTGGTCAGAGGCGCCGTAATGGCTGCCACGATTTTGTAATGTCTGTTAATACCTTGTCCATATACAGTCATAGCTGACATATATCCGAGATAATGTGGTCGTCAAACTTCAACTGGACACCCTGGCTTATAGCCCTGTACAGTTTATACCAATTTGTTAGCTGCTGGAGATCGGGAGAACGTCAATTCGTCCCACCTACTGGAATTCGAGGCGGCCATGTTGGAAATGACACCGGACCAACTTTCTCACAAGTTTCAGCACGGCTTCAATATAGCCCCTCCAGCTTAACATCCATCGGGAAACGCCAGCATAAACAACGGATACCTGAAGAGTTGTTCAAGGAACTAGGAGACTTAGGGATACGGAGAAAGTTTAGATCAAAGCGGAGTGGCAAACGACAAAACTGTATGAGCCACATTGGTAACCCTGTGTTGGAAACAACAGACTCGTCAAACTCCACACCTGCAACCTCACCAAGGTGCTCTGCCCCGGATTTGCATAATATTCCTACTGTAATTTCCTATCGCGAGCCACGAGAGCGTCACGCGAAGAATCGAAATCAATCCCGCACACTCACTGCAGTAAAAATCGTAAAGTTTGCAACCGCCCCAAAGGTTATGGTATGGTGCTTAACGCTCGTTCTCTGGCGAAAGTGGATGCGGCCCCTGCCTTGTTCGCGGAGCTAAACAGCAATAACATCGACATTTGTTTTGTTTCGGAATCGTGGCTCAACATGAAAATTTTGTCTCACTTGATTCGCCCTGATGGCTACGTGATGGTCAGGAAAGACCGACCTGGGATGCGGATTGGAGGAGGAGTTGCTATTATATGTAGAAATAACTTGAAGATGGAAGTTATCAAGGTCACGGATGATTTTGAGTCCATTTGGAGTCCTATTAACAATCTTGCTAACCTAGAGGAGAGTGTGGAGCTGCTAAATGCGAGCCTGTGATCGATGTTCAATGAATGTTTTCCGCTCATTCGGGTCAAAGTCTCATCCAGAGACCCACCTTATATGTCCCCCCTGGTTAGACACCTTTGTAACATCAGGAACAGAATCGCGAATAAAGGAACCCGTGCTGAGATTCTGAGGCGCCAAGAATGTATCAACATTATCATTCGGAGAAATCAGGTGGAAGCTGTTCATAAGGAACACAAATGTGGTTCGAAAGAATGGTGGTAGACAGCCAATAGAATAACTGGCCGGAAGACACAGGGAACGCCCATCAGCTCGGTGATTCCACCCGACATCATCAACTCACATTTTCAAGCCACCAATACTGATAAGGCATATGTTGTCCCCGTGCGCAGGGAGATACCGGAAGGCACCCGAATCCCAGCAGTAAGTGAGAGCGATGTAATAAGTTATCACAGAAACAGAAACGAACTGCCTCAGGGCCTGATCAATTTCCGTACTGGCTCTGGCGGGGCTCACCATCTTGCACCTGTTGTCACAAATATCTTCAACTGTTCACTCAAACAACAAACTGTCCCAATGGCTTGGAAGTTAGCGAGCATTTCGCCCATCCCTAATGAATCTCCTCTGACAGAGTGTAGTCAGCTCAGACCAATCTCACTAACTAATATCATCATGAGGATTTTCGAGCGTCTTGTCTGCAGAAACGAACTCTGTTCCACTCTTAAGTCGGAAATTGGCCCGGACCAATTTGCTTACAAGAAAGGCCATAACACAACAATGGCACTGATCAAATGCCAACACTTTTGGCTCAAGCAGTTAGACAACGATGCAGATTTTTTAGAGCCATTTGATTTTAGCAAGGCCTTCGACACTGTCCCTCACCATATTCTCTGTAATAAGCTGGCAAAATACGACATCCACCCTTACATTAAGAACTGGATAATTAGCTTGATTTATAAGGCTTCTACCACTATTACACATATGAAATAGCGGTAAGGTTGACACAACAGAGCACGGCTCCAACTCAAGTGTAACCTCGGTTAGTAAGCACTGTCACTGGGGGTGGTCACTGCCAGAGGGTTTATTGCGTCCCCAGTGGTTCTTTTACGTCCCTTCGGTTCAGGTTAATGTAGTGCAGCTTGAAGAGACGGGACCTCTGGTTTAGTGTCCTTATCCAAGAAGACTGGAAACACGGGAGAATAACTTCAACTCACTTGTGACAAATTCGGTTCAAGGCAGGAAACCCGGAAAAATCCCCAGTTTGAGCCAGGATCCGAACCTGGGCCACAGCGGTAAGAGGCCGACGCGCTAACACACGATCGTTAGCAGCGAGTTGTGAATGATGGGATGGCTACCAGTTTCCTTGGAATCAGCAGAGGAGTCCCCCAAGGGACGGTGCTAGGACCGTTGCTATTCTCTATCATGCTAAATGACATTCAGCCCGCTAGCGCCAGCTCTCTATTAATCAAATATGCGGATGACATCACAATAAGTACGCCTGTGATATCTGGCTCAGACACGATAGATTCATCGCTGGAGGAAGTTACCAACATCAAGCGCTGGGCGGTGGATAACCGAATGGAGTTGAACATGAAAAAGACCTTCGAGATAGTAGTAAAAGGTAAAACTAGGAAGCCTATTCCAGATTCCATTGAGGTTATAGTTAGAAAGAATGAACTGAAATTGTTAGGTATCACGATCCATGAGGATCCATGTAATTGGGACACTCAATTTGAAAACATTTTGTCGAAAGCTAGTTCCAGATTGTATATTCTTAGGGTCTTCACGGTGCTTTTTAATAGTCTTATAATGTCACTTTTTACCTACGCAATGGAGGTCTGGGCCTCTGCCCACCATACTAAGTATCTCTCACGTATAGATAAGTTTTGCAAAAGAGCTTTTCGATATGGTTACACTAGCGAGTGCTTTTCCATTGCTGATCTCATCTCTGAGAAAGACATAAGTCTCTGGGTCAAGATTACTGGGAATAGCAACCATCCACTCCACGATTTATTGCCCCCTCAAAGGAATAGGAGAGCTAAAAGCCATAACTACATTCTGCCTCGTGTACATACTGAGCGCTTTAAGCGTTGTTTTATAAACAGATGCCTTTTCAATTTTGTAAAGACCTAATCCAGTACATAGATCTCTAATGTAGTATCCAGTAATGTTTATGAATTTACAAATAAGACATAATAATAATGTCTAAAAATCTATTTTCAATATCAGCAATATAAATATTATTATAAATAACCTATTTATAGCAATCATTGTTATTAAAAAGAAAACCTTTACATTCTGTTTATATAGTATTGATAACAATATAGATAAATATGATAATGGTAGATGACGATGATGATGATGATGATGTTTATGATGAAGATGATAATGATGATAATGACGATAATGATGATTATTATTAAGTTTATATTACTGATTAGCACCTCTAACCACAGGGAGCTCCTCTTATGTGCCCTGACGGCAAACTGACCCCCACCCCACTGCTATGCGCAGTTGAGCGATGTCACCACAAGACCATAGAGTAAGTAAAACACTCCGTGCTCTAAACAACACTCGGTGCATCATCATTAGGGCCCTTTCAAACACTCGGTGCTCCATTAGGTCCCGTGCAAACAGCACTAGGTGTTCCATTAGGCCCCGTGCAAACAACACTCGGTGCTCAATTATGCCCCGTGCAAACAACACTCGGTGCTCAATTATGCCCCGTGCAAACAACACTCGGTGCTCCATTAGGCCCAGTGCAAACAACACTCGGTGTTCCATGAGGCCCCGTGCAAACAGCACTCGGTGTTCCATAAGGCCCCGTGCAAACAACACTTGGTGTTCCACTAGGCCCCGTTCAAACAGCACTCGGTATCCCACTAGGCCCCGTGCAAACAACACTCGGTGTTCCACTAGGCCCCGTGCAAACAGCACTCGGTGTCCCACTAGGCCCCGTGCAAACAACACTCGGTGCTCCATTATGCCGCTTGCAAACAACACTCGGTGTTCCATTTGGCCCTGTGCAAACAACACCAATTAGGCGAAAAATTGGCAAGACGTTTGCGCTGTTCGAACATGGGGACTGTAGTTAAGCTCGCCAACGTTTTCGTTGTTTTTGTTCCAATCACTTTTTATTAACATGATTCGACTGGAGAAAGGGTTACAGGGCATAGCCACAATAACAAATGATGACAACATACATGGCATAGGCCAAAGGATAACACCATACAGGGCAAAGCCCCAATAACAGAGGATGACACAATACATGACATAGGCCCCCTTGATCTACAGAAAATACTCTAGTGAGATCTCACCTTGTCTATGTTAATCTCTCTCAAGAGAGAGCTCACAAGAGAGACACAAGTTACATGTCCATGTATTGAAGCTAGACTACAGATAGCGCCTTCCAAATATTCATCTTCTACCATTTAGCTTAAATACTCCTTAAATACATTGTCCTGCTTTTCGTCCATCGGTGCATTAAAGGCGAGATTCACCTTGATATCTCTAACAACATCCAATTTTCAATTTTTCGCACTCGTCGAGGTGCAACATGACTTGACATTTGCCTAATCGATACGCGAACCTCCACCATCCGCGAATAGTATTCTGTACGTATTTGCCCTGACTTGTTAACCCTCCACCTGCACATTAGAATGTCTGAACGGACTTCCCACTTCATGTTCCGCTTGAGGACATTTCTAGAAATTTTCAGTCTAGACGACATTCGCACAGGGCGCATTATTTGCCCAATATACAGGCAAGCAACATTTCTTCAGCTTATTAGCTTTTAATATTTATTATTTTTTTATGGATGTTCAGCCTTATGCATATTTTTTTAATCTCTTTATTTTGCCCCTGACCTATTGAGGCTTGAGTCCCAGTCCATTGCCTCCTACGGTTAACATCTCCAAGAATGTAGAAAATAAATGATCAATGAACAAACGCATATGATAACAACGGTCAGCAACATAGCCTTCGCAGTATCTCAATAATAAGTGGATTATATTCAGACTAAGGAAAGTTATTCTATTCTAGACCCAAGCTGAGTAGAATTATCATATGCTTGACTCAAGCGAAGGAGAGTTATTCTATGCACCTAATCTAAGGACAGTTTTTCTATGCTATACAAAAGCTAAGGAATGTTATTCAGTCGAAGTTGTTTAGCTAGTATAATACTTGTGTTGTAGGTTCCTTTTCTCTCGAGGGGCGCCTACGGACTATCAGGACATGCACTGGCGCACGTGTTTGCATGTGGCGGCGGCGTGCTCGGATTTCAGGACGGTGGAGATCATCCTTAGGGTAAGAAATGACAGAATCACCGCCTTCTTTATCATCATCTTCTTTATTATCATTATCATTGGATTGTAGTATTTCGTGATAAGAATGTCGACCGTGTTTTTAGAATGGTGGTAAGAGTATCATCAACTCCAAGGACAGCTACGGGAAAACCCCGCTACACTACGCGGTGATCAGATGCCAAGGCGGAAAGGTAATGGTCGTGTGTAGGTGATGTATCAAATGAGAAAATCCCAAGACACAAGGCGGACAGGCAGTGAGTGTATGTAGGTGATGGTTGTGTGTAGGTGAACGGTCAATTCTCTCTTCTAGGGGAATCGGAAGGATACAAAGGATTCAGGGAGGATACAAAGGATTCAGGAAGGATATAAAGGATTCAGGGAGGATATAAAGGATTCAGGGTGAATATAAAGGAATCAGGGAGGATATAAAGGATTCAGGGAGTATATAAAGGATTCAGGGTGGATATAAAGGATTCAGGGAGGATACAAAGGATTCAGGAAGGATATAAAGGATTCAGGGAGGATATAAAGGATTCAGGGTGGATATAAAGGATTCAGGGTGGAAACAAAGGATTCAGGGTGGATTTAAAGGATTCAGGGTGGATACAAAGGATTCAGGGTGGATATAAAGGATTCAGGGTGGATATGAAGGATTCAGGGAGGATATAAAGAATTCAGGGTGGATATAAAGAAATCAGGGTGGATATAGAGGATTCAGGGTGAATACAAAGGATTCAGGGAGAATACAAAGGATTCAGGAAGGATATAAAGGAGTCAGGGAGGATAGAAAGGATTCAGGGTGGATATAAAGGATTCAGGAAGGATATAAAGGATTCAGGGTGGATACAAAGGATTCAGGGTGGATTTTAAGGATTCAGGGTGGAAACAAAGGATTCAGGGTGGATATAAAGGATTCAAGGTGGATACAACGGATTCAGGGTGGATATAAAGGATTCAGGGTAGATACAAAGGATGCAGGGTGAATATAAAGGATGCAGGGTGAATACAAAGGATTCAGGGTGGATACAAAGGATTCAGGGTGGATATTAAGGATTCAGGGTGGAAACAAAGGATTCAGGGTGGATATAAAGGATTAAGGGTGGATATAAAGGATTCAGGGTAGATACAAAGGATTCAGGGTGGATATAAAGGATTTAGGGTGGATATAAAGGATTCAGGGTGGATACAAAGGATGCAGGGTGGATATAAATGATTCAGGGTGGATACAAAGGATTCAGGGTGGATATAAATGATTTAGGCTGGATATAAATGATTCAGGGTGGATACAAAGGATGCAGGGTGAATATAAAGGATTCAGGGTGGATACAAAGGATTCAGGCTGGATACAAAGGATTCAGGATTCAGTAATAAGATTATATGTATATGATAACAATTATTATTATTATTATTATGGTAAATAAATAAAACAAATATATGATTCAGGGAGGATACAAAGCATTCAGGGAGAATACAAAGGAATCAGGAGAATTCGGAAAGATAATGTGGTCATGTAACCAATAACCAGCCAGGTAGTCATTTCAGGGAATCTCTTCAAGTAAGATAAAAAAAAAATCGGAAGGCACGTGGTCACATTGCCACGTGGTGGATAATTACAGCGTTCGAATGATATGAACCTCTCTTGCACATCCGCAGATTATACAACTTCTGATAGAATCCGGCGCTAATGTCTTAGCGGTAGACTTTGATGAGAGACTTCCGCTTCACCATGCGGCAGAGTGAGTAATAAGATCCCATGATCCACCACTCGGCAGATCGAGTTCGAGTATCCCATGATCCACTAGGCAGCAGGGTGAGAACTAGTATCCCATGATCCACCACGCGGCGGAATGAGTACTAGTATCCCATGATCCACTAGGCGGCAGGGTAAGAACTAGTATCCCATTATCCACCACGCGGCGGAATGAGTACTAGTATTCCGTGATCCACCACGCGGCAAGGTGAGAACTAGTATCCCATGATCCACTAGGCGGCAGGGTAAGAACTAGTATCCCATTATCCACCACGCGGCTGAATGAGTACTAGTATCCCATGATCCACCACGCTGCAAGGTGAGTACTAGTATCCCATGATCCACCACGTTTCAGGGTGAGTACTAGTATCCTATGAACCACCACGCGGTAGAGTAGGTTCTAGTATCCCATGATCCACCACGCGGCAAGGTGAGTACTAGTATCCCATGATCCACCACGTTTCAGGGTGAGTATTAGTATCCTATGAACCACCACGCGGTAGAGTAGGTTCTAGTATCGCTGAGGTATGCTGAATGGCATTAGTATTCCAGTGCAAACAAATTGATATATTAACATATTTTTTATTATTACCAAAGACAAGGGATGCTGGATAATATCAGTATTCTATTGCAAGCAAATCCCGAGACCATCAATGAGGTCGATAATCGATCACTCACCGCTCTGCACATCGCCGCAGCTGCAGCACGTACTGAAGCGTGTAGACTTCTGCTTGAAAAAGGCGCAGAGGTCGATTACAGGTAGAACAATACCTCAAGGGGACTAAATAAATAAATAAAGAAAACTTGCCCCTATGAGTTCTATTTTTGGGGGAGGCGGGGACGATTGAGAACTGGTTTGATTTTATAAACAAATAAAAAATTGTTTCTGAGAAAGCTTAAAAAATCGGTAACACGGGCAGCTGGTCAAACCCCTCGTTTGATTGTTGCATGAAGTTGTAAAGAGTATAATGAGCCATAAGAAGCAATCCTTTTTAAAGAATGTTCTAAGCGCTGTTTGTAAACCATGTCTGGTGCAAATGTGTTTGTGATATAGTGAAACCACTAAAAGGCATCTTTTAAATCCCAGCGATTAGGAAAGATTGACACCGTTGTTCCGTGTGGCACTAAATGGCATCTTTTGAATCTACCTATGTCCCAGGGATGATGAGAGATTGACACCGTTGTTCTACGTGGCATCCGTTGGATGTCCCTTAACTGTAAAAGTGCTCTTGGAGTATGATGCCGACCTGGAGGCTCGAGACAAAAACAGGGTAATTTTAAGAGATCTAACACCCTATCATCACTGCTGTCGACTTCGTTTTGACGTCATCATTATCCTCAGAATAACTATACTCACAATAGTCATATTCAGCTCATCCTTGCAGTTTGAATAGAAACATAAACTTATATTAAATCCATTTGTAGAAGACCCCACTAATATCGGCGGCTTACTTCGGTCGCCTGGAGGTGTTCCGTACCTTACTGGACTCAGGGGCTGACATCGCTGCCGAGACGTCGAGTGGATGGAACGCGTTGGACGTTGCCCTTGACAACAACAACCTCGACATTACCAATGAGATAATTAGACACGAGAGGTTTGTAATTACAGTTTACTTGGGCAGGCAAGACATCAAATTTCGTAAAATACAATAAAAATATAACTCCCCTTAGATAGGGCCACCGTCACATTATGTTATTGTCGATGGTGATCATGTGTACCATTTGCGTACTTTTAAAGAGTCTGTGTCAGCCGCTATTTTGTCAACATTGTAAAATACCAATGTGGGGAAGCATCCACCATGAAAAAAACGCAAATGCGTCCGCAAATGCTATCACGATAGCTTAGGTTTTAGGATTTTTTTTAACACGGGCTTTTTAGGAATTCGAGTAAGCTCCCCAGCCCCCTTACTGCCTTACGATTAGATACAATTACATAGATACCTGACGGGTGGTCCGTATCTACCTGACAGATAGTCCGTATCTACCTGACAGGTAGTCCGTATCTACCTGACGGGTGGTCCAAATCTGCCTGACGGGTGGTCCGTATCTACCTGACGGGTGTTCCGTATCTACCTGACGAATGGCCTGTATCTACCCGACGGGTGGTCCGTATCTACCTGACAGGTAGTCCGTATCTACCTGACGGGTCGAACGAAACTACCTGACGGGTGG